>NC_056443.1:8973537-9121037 GCF_018296145.1 Oncorhynchus tshawytscha | reverse complement strand
AAGAGAAAACCATAAACTTTGTTTTCCTTTCATTAAGCACAAGTTTCAATTGGAAAAGCTGCCTTTGAATAACATCAAAGGCCAAATGTAAGTCCTGAAAAGCCTTCTCAATATTAGATGTGCTAGAATAAATAATTGTATCATCAACATACATATGGAGATTTTCAGAGTCAACAGTCTTCCCTTTATCATTTATATACTGTCTAAAAAGGATCGGACCTAAAATTGAGCCCTGGGGAACTCCTTTTGTAAGCCTTCGAAACTCAGATTTCATACCCCCTTGAGCTACACACTGTGTTCTGTCAGAAAAGTAGTTTTGGAACTAATCCAATTCATCAACACTTAAACCAACCTTTTTTAGTCTATACAACAGCAGGGCATAGTTAACAGTGTCGAAGGCCTTCGATAAGTCAATAAAAAGTAAAACACAGTGATTTTTCTTGTCCTGAGCATCTAGAATATCACCTAAAACCTTAATTACAGCAGTAATTGTACTATGATTGGCTCTAAAATCCGACTGGAATTGAGATAAAACTGAGTTATTGTAAAGAAAGTCTTTGAACTGTAAGTTTACCAGGTTTTCCAAAACTTTTACCAGTGCAGACAGTTTAGATATGGAACGATAGTTATCCAACTGGGACGGATCTCCACCTTTATGTGAAGGCGCGACATAGGCTGCTTTCCAGACTTTTGAAATGGTATTACTCGCCAATTAAAGATTTAATATATGAGTGAGAGGGGCAGCAATGATCTCTGCACCAATTTTTTGAAAATATGGGTTTAATTCATCCGGGCCAGCTGCTTTCTTAATATCAATGGATTTGAGTTCCTTTACAACTTCTGAAAGTTCAATCTCCGTAAAATGAAATAGACTTCACGATCATCTCCTTCGTCGTGGACTTCAGGAAACAGCAGAGGGAGAACCCCCCTATCCACATCGACGGGACAGTAGTGGAGAAGGTGGAAAGTTTTAAGTTCCTCGGCGTACACATCACAGACAAACTGAAATGGTCCTCCCACACAGACAGCGTGGTGAAGAAGGCGCAACAGCACCTCTTCAACCTCAGGAGGCTGAATAAATTTGGCTCCGCTATCATCCAGAAGGCGAGGTCAGTACAGGTGCATCAAAGCCGGGACTGAGAGACTGAAAAACAGTTTCTATCTCAAGGCCATCAGACTGTTAAACAGCCACCACTAACATTGACTGGCTGCTGCCAACATGCTAACTCAAATCTCTATCCACTTTCTTAATTAAAAATTGGATGAAATAAATGTATCACTAGTTACTTTAAACAATGCCACTTTATATAATGTTTACATACCCTACATTACTCATCTCATATGTATATATTGTACTCTATACCATCTACTGCATCTTGCCTATGCCGTTCGGTCATCGTTCATCCATATATTTATATGTACATATTCTTATTCATTCCTTTACACTTGTGTGTTTAAGGTAGTTGTTGTTAGATATTACTGCATGGTCGGAACTAGAAGCACAAGCATTTCGCTACACTCGCATGGACATCTGCTAACCATGTGTAGGTGACCAATAAGATTTGATTTGATTTGATTTAAAATAATCCAAACTACAGTCATCTGATACAACAAACACTGTTTTTAGCCAGACCAAACCCTGTAGATGAGACAGTTTTATGTGCATGTCACAGTAGGAGTCAAATGGTAACACAATCGGATCGGAAAGCTGCAATACCAAAGTAGGGTTTAGCGGTACCTCTGGGTTAGGGAGATGAGATTGTTTTGGATCATTTAGACTATGCAATGAGCCATAACCCTTCACTAAAACAAAAATAAAATAAAATGAAAAGATACTGAGTCAATCTTTTGAAACCTCAAATTCCCCCAAAATGTACAGCTGTAGCCTACAGGTCTAGTAGAGGTAGAAAGCAAGTGGGTGCCCGAGTGTTGTTGCCTTAGTTAGAACGGTCAGCGCGTTCAACAGCCACTGCAGGAATCTATTGACAGGGATTTAGACCAGTGTGTGGGTCTGGTCAATGCACCCAGTCGCCTTGCAGAAGGCTACCGCACGTTGAGGCAGAGCTGGCCCAGTAGACCTGCCAAATCACCGGTGGCTAGTCAACCCGGCAGGGTTATCCAGGGCTAGGAAGCCCAGCGCATCTATTCGTTATGTCACAGTGCAGATATCAACCTCCGGCTTCCACCGCACAACAAGGCAGGAGAGGAGTCAAAAGACTTTGGTAGAATGGCGAAACACAGATGAAGAGACTGACCGTCGAGGAGTATCCAAGGCCAGCCGGCCCAATCTGTGATCCGTCAGTCACAGCACAGATGTATCCTCTCTCGGCTTTCAGGGAGGGCACCACACCGGCTTTATCTCCTCGTGTAGGAACCAGCAGATGTCAATTTAATGCTTTAATTGCTTTGATCCTGTAGGATTTTAGATTTTGCCTGTTGTTTAATGATAACTCTCGCAGCCTATAACGGTTTTGCTAAGTAATGAAAACTTGTAACACTTGAAACAATCTAACAGTGTGTCACAACACGCTCAGCAAAACTGCTCTGCCGCCATCTTGGAAACCTGGAGATAAGGAGGCGTGGGAAGTATCGCCTGGAGTGCCGTATCCAGGCCTGGCATGACCCCTGATCCATGTCTCCACCATCCTCCTCCATTGCCTGTAGAACGGGTAGGCGTTGGTGGAGCTGGCGATCATACACCTTCCAACGTCACGCAGAGAAGAATTCTTCAATGGGATTCAAGAATGGAGAGTGTGGGGGGAGATTGAGTGCGATGAAAAGTGGGTGACCTGTGAACCAATTGCGGACCACAGCAGCCCAGTAATGTGTGCAGTGTTGTATGGGCCTAGGATTGCATGATGGAGAAGGATGCCGTTTTGACTAATAGCCGCACACATTGTTATGTTGCCACCACGTTGTCCTGGGACGTTGATGATGGCACGATGATATGTCTGCCGCGGCCCCTTGTTTTTGCAAGGTTGAAGCCCCCTTGAACTTTGCGACCTTTTGCCACATTTCAGGCTTCAAACATAAAGATATAAAACTGTATTTTTTTGTGAAGAATCAACAACAAGTGGGACACAATTATGAAGTGGAACGACATTTATTGGATATTTCAAACTTTTTTAACAAATCAAAAACTGAAAAATTGGGCTTGCAAAATTATTCAGCCCCTTTACTTTCAGTGCTGCAAACTCTCTCCAGAAGTTCAGTGAGGATCTCTGAATGATCCAATGTTGACCTAAATGACTAATAAATACAATTCACCTGTGTGTAATCAAGTCTCCGTATAAATGCACCTGCACTGTGATAGTCTCAGAGGTCCGTTAAAAGCGCAGAGAGCATCATGAAGAACAAGGAACACACCAGGCAGGTCCGAGATACTGTTGTGAAGAAGTTTAAAGCCGGATTTGGATACAAAAAGATTTCCCAAGCTTTAAACATCCCAAGGAGCACTGTGCAAGCGATAATATTGAAATGGAAGGAGTATCAGACCACTACAAATCTACCAAGACCTGGCCGTCCCTCTAAACTTTCAGCTCATACAAGGAGAAGACTGATCAGAGATGCAGCCAAGAGGCCCATGATCACTCTGGATGAACTGCAGAGATCTACAGCTGAGGTGGGAGACTCTGTCCATAGTACAACAATCAGTCGTATATTGCACAAATCTGGCCTTTATGGAAGAGTGGCAAGAAGAAAGCCATTTCTTAAAGATATCCATAAAAAGTGTCGTTTAAAGTTTGCCACAAGCCACCTGGGAGACACACCAAACATGTGGAAGAAGGTGCTCTGGTCAGATGAAACCAAAATTGAACTATTTGGCAACAATGCAAAACGTTATGTTTGGCATAAAAGCAACACCGCTCATCACCCTGAACACACTATCCCCACTGTCAAACATGGTGGTGGCAGCATCATGGTTTGGGCCTGCTTTTCTTCAGCAGGGACAGGGAAGATGGTTAAAATTGATGGGAAGAGGGATGGAGCCAAATACAGGACCATTCTGGAAGAAAACCTGATGGAGTCTGCAACAGACCTGAGACTGGGATGGAGATTTGTCTTCCAACAAGACAATGATCCAAAACATAAAGCAAAATCTACAATGGAATGGTTAAAAAATAAACATATCCAGGTGTTAGAATGGCCAAGTCAAAGTCCAGACCTGAATCCAATCGAGAATCTGTGGAAAGAACTGAAAACTGCTGTTCACAAATGCTCTCCATCCAACCTCACTGAGCTCGAGCTGTTTTGCAAGGAGGAATGGGAAAAATTTCAGTCTCTCGATGTGCAAAACTGATAGAGACATACCCCAAGCGACTTACAGCTGTAATCGCAGCAAAAGGTGGCGCTACAAAGTATTAACTTAAGGGGGCTGAATAATTTTGCACGCCCAATTTTTCAGTTTTTGATTTGTTAAAAAAGTTTGAAATATCCAATAAATGTCGTTCCACTTCATGATTGTGTCCCATTTGTTGTTGATTCTTCACAAAAAAAAATACAGTTTTATATCTTTATGTTTGAAGCCTGAAATGTGGCAAAAGTTCGCAAAGTTCAAGGGGGCCGAATACTTTCGCAAGGCACTGTACATTAGCTCATGATGCACTGTATCTGCTTCTAGCTCCATGACTCTCTGAAAGAGGCAAGACAAAACAATGTAGCACAGTATGAAAAGACAGGGTTCAGTCAATAAGATGTAGCACCATACACTTCCAGATCCAGAACCAATGATAGGATAGTATAGCTTACCTGCACATATTCATATCTCAGTTGTTTTACACAGTCTGAGTTTCTTTCGAAAGGGACCGTATACAGCTGCTTCATCCTGATTATATTGCGTTTCAGCAGACGAGACAGTGCAGAGAGACTCACTCTGTTGACGTTTTGGAATATGGTGTAATCTGCCATTATGTGGTCCTGCAGGTCTGATGCAGTTATTTGCAATGACCATATTTACAATATGGGTCTCCTCCTATTGGGGTGAACAGTCAACCTCTTCCACCAGATACTGGTTTTCTTGCAGTTCTGTAAAAAACATTTGAATGGTTTTAAGTGAAGATCCTTCTCATTATGAAAGTACAGTACATATTACTGTACCAGTAAGACTACAGCATTTACAGTTACTGACCGGTTCTCATTTCTAAATATCTGGATGATACCTGCAACAGTATAACGGCTCAGATTTGGTTGAACCTGTTGCCCAGCCTCCCTCATGCTCATCACATGGTTGACAACATGGTCAACCACAGTCTCTCTGATTTCATCGTTATCGTTATTGTGTTTCTGACTCCCCTTCCTCTTCCTCATCCCCGTCCTCTCCTTCTCCCCGTCCTACTTCACCTCCTCCTTTCTTACTTCTTCACCTCCTCGTCCTCATCTTCCTCGTCCCCCTCTTCCTCGTTCTCGTCCTCTTCTAGTTCTCACCCCTCTTACACTCTGTCCAATATTGGCCTTCATTGTTGTCCAAACTAAATGTTTACCTGTAGCCTATTTATAGTGCTCAAGCTCTGATTTGTAAGTGAACTCATTATTTATTTATGTAGAGACCAATATTTACAGTTTTGCTAAAATGTGTTTTTAAATTAAATTGCAAACTGAGTATAAAGCAGTGAGTTGTGTTTACAGTTTTGGAAAAAGTGTACACGCACACAGACACACACAGACACACACACACAGATACACACAGAGTGGAACAACCCCCCACCCACACCCGCTGTTTATGCAAAACATAATTTTAGGCAATGCGACTGGGACAGTTTAGAGTGTGTGTCTGCAGTGTACTGATGAGGCTCTCCTGAGGTAGCATGCACAAATGCACGCACGCACACACACACTCACAAATCTGATTAAAGGAATATGTCAGTGCTCCTAGTGCTGTCTTAATGCGGTATAGGGGCTGTGTTGTGTGTGTGTGTGTTTGACAGGGTAGAGCCATCAATTAGTCACTGCTGGCTGCTTGCTAATTACTGCGACTCGGTGCACCCGCCTCACACACACACACACACACACACACACACACACACACACACACACACTACTGCCCATGCTACGGGAGAAACCTGCCTGCTTCTCTATCAGTCCAGGGTCTGTGTCTATGTCTGAGTCTGAGTCTGAGTCTGAGTCTGTCTGTGTCTGTGTCTGAGTGTGTCTGTGTCTGTGTCTGTGTCTGAGTGTGTCTGTGTCTGTGTCTGAGTCTGGGTCTGGGTCTGTGAGATCAAGTGAGATCCTAGGCGAATATGTTCTCTTTCAAAATAATTATTTAATACAATACAAGCATTTAGTAAGGCCTTATTTTGAGGGCCTAGTTTTACACTAAAACAGTGGCCTGAAACTCAAGGTTTTCAGGCCTGCAAGTTACATTATGGTGGCTTACAAACCAGAGAGGGGATAGTCAACAGTTGGATTTTTTATTCGCCTGCAACCCGCATTCAGAATGACTAAGGGTTGAGACCACCTAAACCATCTAAACTGGACAAATATTTCAGTAACAGGTGCAATAAATCCAAGTAACATATTGGATTTGTTTAGAAAATGTACTGTATGTTACTTATATCTGAGTAGCATAAGATTAATCAATCCATGGAAATGCAAAAACATAGATTATGAAACAAACAATAAAAATGTTAAAAATCTACCTGCAATAGAGCATGCTGGGAAATATGATAATGAATGGTGTGGTTTTTGTTTAACTGGTTATTAACACCAACACTGTGGTTATTTTAAACCAACGAGTGTTATTTTAAAATGTACAGAGTTAATTTAACACCTGAAAAATCAACACTAGGTAACACTGGCAGATTTTCTGTGCGTCTTGCTTAGCTCAGGACTGGCGTTAAAGAAATCAGGTGTGAGTGTAACGTGATCATTGCCAGACAGAGAACTAGACATGAAGAGAACATTCCAATTTTTCTGCTGCCCTTTCCTTCTCTTTTTCCCTCTCTCTCTCTTTCTCCATCTCCCTCTCACTCCCCTTCTTTCTCCTGTTTCTTCTGTTATACTGAAGGACTGTTCTACTCTGCTCTGCTCTTTTCCACCTGTTTGTCTCTGTGTTTGACAATCTTTTGTGTTCCATCCAGCTGTATCATTGAAACCATCTTATGTGCTGCTCAGTGACAACCACAACACAACCGTCTAGTAGAGGCAGGCTGAGTGCTGGGATTCACTGAGGCCGGGCTGCTGACCAGAATATGCATGATCCACAATGGCACGGGAGCAGAGGAGTGCATCCTCCTCTCTCTCTCTCTCTCTCTCTCTTCTTGCCTCTTCTCTCCGTCTCTCTTTTCCTAACACTTCTCTCTCTTGCCCTGGTCCCTGCCTCTTTCTGCCAAGAGGCATCATGTAACAAATGTAGAGCCCTGACGGTCCAGCAGCGCTGCTCAGTGTGTGGTGTCTGTGTCTAGTCTAGAGGCCAGCAGGGCTGCTCCGTGTGTGGTGTGTGTGTCTAGTGTAGAGGCCAGCAGGGCTGCTCAGTGTGGTGTGTGTGTGTGTCTAGTCTGGAGGCCAGCAGGGCTGATCAGTGTGTGGTGTGTGTGTCTAGTCTAGAGGCCAGCAGCGCTGCTCAGTGTGTGTGTCTGTGTCTAGTCTAGAGGCCAGCAGGGCTGCTCCGTGTGTGGTGTGTGTGTCTAGTGTAGAGGCCAGCAGGGCTGCTCAGTGTGGTGTGTGTGTGTGTCTAGTCTGGAGGCCAGCAGGGCTGATCAGTGTGTGGTGTGTGTGTCTCAGTGTGGTGTCTGTGTCTAGTCTAGAGGCCAGCAGGGCTGCTCCGTGTGTGGTGTGTGTGTCTAGTGTAGAGGCCAGCAGGGCTGCTCAGTGTGGTGTGTGTGTGTGTCTAGTCTGGAGGCCAGCAGGGCTGATCAGTGTGTGGTGTGTGTGTCTAGTCTAGAGGCCAGCAGGGCTGCTCAGTGTGTGGTGTCTGTGTCTAGTCTAGAGGCCAGCAGGGCTGCTCCGTGTGGTGTGTGTGTGTGTCTAGTCTGGAGGCCAGCAGGGCTGCTCAGTGTGTGTGTGTGTGTGTCTAGTCTGGAGGCCAGCAGGGCTGATCAGTGTGTGTGTGTGTGTCCAGTCTAGAGGCCAGTGCTCAGTGTGTGTGTGTGTGTGTGTGTGTGTGTGTGTGTGTGTGTGTCTAGTCTAGAGACCAGCAGGGCTGCTCAGTGTGTGTGTGTGTGTGTGTGTGTGTGTGTGTGTGTGTGTGTGTGTGTGTGTGTGTGTGTGTGTCTAGTCTATAGACCAGCAGGGCTGCTCAGTGTGTGTGTGTGTCTAGTCTAGAGACCAGCAGGGCTGCCCAGTGTGTGGTGTGTGTGTGTGTGTGTGTGTGTGTGTGTGTGTGTGTCTAGTCTAGAGGCCAGCAACGCAGCACAGTGTGTAGTGTGTGTGTGTGTGTGTGTGTGTGTGTGTGTGTGTGTGTGTGTGTGTGTGTGTGTGTGTGTGTGTGTGTGTGTGTGTGTGTGTGTCTAGTCTAGAGACCAGCAGGGCTGCTCAGTGTGTGTGTGTGTCTAGTCTAGAGACCAGCAGGGCTGCCCAGTGTGTGGTGTGTGTGTGTGTGTGTCTAGTCTAGAGACCAGCAGCGCTGCACAGTGTGTGGTGTGTGTGTGTCTAGTCTAGAGGCCAGCAGCGCTGCACAGTGTGTGGTGTGTGTGTGTCTAGTCTAGAGGCCAGCAGCGCTGCACAGTGTGTGGTGTGTGTGTGTCTAGTCTAGAGGCCAGCAGCGCTGCCCAGTGTGTGGTGTGTGTGTGTGTCTAGTCTAGAGGCCAGCAACGCAGCACAGTGTGTAGTGTGTGTGTGTCTAGTCTAGAGGCCAGCAGCGCTGCCCAGTGTGTGGTGTGTGTGTGTGTGTGTCTAGTCTAGAGGCCAGCAGCGCTGCCCAGTGTGTGGTGTGTGTGTGTGTGTGTCTAGTCTAGAGGCCAGCAACGCAGCACAGTGTGTAGTGTGTGTGTGTCTAGTCTAGAGGCCAGCAGCGCTGCCCAGTGTGTGTGGTGTGTGTGTGTGTGTGTCTAGTCTGAGGCCAGCAGGGCTGCTCAGTGTGTGTGTGTGTGTGTGTGTGTGTGTGTGTGTGTGTGTGTGTGTGTGTGGCTGTGTGTGTGTGTGTGTGTGTGTGTGTGTGTCTAGTCTAGAGACAAGCAGGGCTGCTCAGTGTGTGTGTGTGTAGTGTGTGTGTGTCTAGTCTAGAGGCCAGCAGCGCTGCACAGTGTGTGTGTGTGTGTGTGTCTAGTCTAGAGGCCAGCAGCGCTGCTCAGTGTGCGTGTGTGTGTGTGGCTAGTCTAGAGGCCAGCAGGGCTGCTCAGTGTGTGTGTGTGTGTGTGTGTGTGTGTGTGTGTGTGTGTGTGTGTGTGTGTGTAGTCTAGAGACAAGCAGGGCTGCTCAGTGTGTGTGTGTGTCTAGTCTAGAGACCAGCAGGGCTGCTCAGTCCTCCAGCAGTAATTCAGAAGAGTTATTTGAGGTCTAAATGTCAGCCAGCTACTGGCTATTTCTACCTCAATGAGCCACATTGTCCATCTACTACACAGATAATGACTGCAGCTTTGTGTGTGTGTGTGTGGCCCTTTGTGTATGTCCGATGGCTGGGTGGTGGCAGAGTGATGGATAGATCCATTTAATGTCATGTGGAGGATGGCCCTCAGTGTGTGTGTGTGTGTGTGCGCGTGCGTGCGTGTGTGTGTTTTGTGTGTTTGTGTGTGTGTGTAGGCACGGCCTTTGTGTGTATATGTCTTCCAGGTCTGCATTACATACACGGCAGATCTTTAACATCAGCTTCTCTCTCATCTCTTTGTGCTAAATGCATTGGATCACACAATACTATTAGTATGTATGAGCAGCAGACATCCAGCCAGCCAAGTTAGCCAGAGGATGCGTCCCAAATGGCACCCTATTCTCTATATAGCGCACTACTTTTGACCATGGCACATAGGGCCCATAGGGCTCTGGTCAAAAGTAGTGCACTATGTAGGGAATAGGGTGCCATTTGGGAGACCCCCAGACAGTCAGACAGCAGCTCTTCCAATGACAATGCCTGATACTGAGTTTGACATGATCCTTCTATCCAGTCCAAATCACATCACACTTCATTCCCCCCCGCACACCGAGAGGAGGCCAGCCAGTTCACGCTTAATCATCTTCATGGTCGCCTTTAGCCTTTTGGGGGCCCCAAGCGAGATTTGTACTCATTTTGCTGTGGGTCACAGATAAAAATGAGCAGTTTTACAACTAATTTCCTGCAATTCTACACATTTTCCCATGACCTATGCCATGTTAATGATATCTAAGTGAGAGTGACTAACACAATCAATGGGGGCCACCTGGAGATCAGGGCCCCTAGGCATGTGCCCTTTGTGACCGGTCAGTATTCAGCCATGATCACTACAAATTTAGATAACTGGCTAGACTAACTTACCAATCTAAAAATTGTTAGCTGACATGGTTAATTGAATGATTGTCAGTGACTGGCATAAGAGAAATACTGCTAATGCACAAGCAAATTTTGAACTTACACTTTGTGTATTCTACTCTTGTAACTTTCTAATTCTTTCTAACTTGCTTATGCCTGGAGCTGGCCCAGATCATCCTCTATATCCCATGAAGCTGTTGTGGAAATTACCACCAGGGACACCTGAAGTCCATATTAAGTAATTCTTTATCATCAGCAAGCTGGAGAGGTTCCAACAAATGTATGCACCAAGGAGTACACGTCTGTCAGGAGCTCTGCCGGTGCAGTCCCATTAGTTCTCTTATATACTGCTTACACAGACAAGTTATATTTGCATGATTTAGCTCATTCAATAATCATAATTAATTCGTCATTAACATTTGGTTCATGCATTTGACTGACCTATACCTCACGAGGCTTCCTCACTCCAAGCTGAGACTTTGAAACTGAGACACCCCTTTCGGTTCTCAAAACAATGTTCTGGGCATACTGCCAAATTGCTTTGGATTCTTCCCAGGCATGATCAATCAGTCACTTGCATGAACCCAGTCAAATTGGTTATTAGAAAAGTACAAACATAAAACCTTTCTTCACAATCCCTCCTGTTATCACTCTGTGATAATCATTGTTGAATTTTAAGGTAAGCATTAGATTATAGCTTCTATTAAAAGTAGGTTATTCTATTAAAGTAAGCAAAATCAAAACATACAACCAGACACTTCATCCTTTCAAACCCTTCACTCTGGTTTGTACAATCTAAAATACACACAAGGGATCCACAGACTCAGATTGTTTCCATAGCTCTTTAATTTAAAAAAATGTATTTCAAAAACCACAAGGAAGGGGTAACATTAAAGTATTAGAACATGAAGGACAAACAATACAGCATCAAGACACGATCAAACATGTATCAGTCTTTCCGCAACAGAGCCATCCTTATGTGTGAGGGTGTCTACTACCACTATCAAACATGTATCAGTCTTTCCGCAATAGAGCCATACTTATGTGTGAGGGTGCGTGTGCATGATAGTGATATAAAATATATGTCATAGCTTCCATTTTCCTGATCACAATCTTGTGAAACCCGAACCCTCCAAGATCCCCCCACAGTTCTCCAATAGCTGTCCCTCAACCATTCGGCATCTGCCTCACCTGGCGCACAGACAGACAGACAGACAGACAGACAGACACGCACACAACACACACACACACACACACACACACACAGTAACCCGGTAGCCTAGTAGGTTGGAGCAGCAACAGTTGTGTCAGAGTCAGAAGATCAGGCAGAAAAATAGGTGGTATTTCATTTACAGTGCAGGCGATGAGAGAACTGAAACCAGAGACATTATTTACAAAGTATATAAAAAATAAACAGTTTGTGTCACGCCCTGACCTTAGTTATCTTTTGTTTTCTTTATTATTTTGGTTAGGTCAGGGTGTGACAAGGGTGGTTGGTTTAGTTTTTGTATTGTCTAGGTGTTTTTGTCCTGTCTAGGGTTTTTGCATATCTATGGGGTTTTAGTATGTCTAGGTATATGTAGTTCTATGGTGGCCTGAGGAAGCTGTTTATTTAGGTTGCCATTTTCCATTTTGGTTTTGTGGGTTATTGTCTAAGGTTAGTGGCATGTCAGCACTCGTTATATATAGCTTCACGTTCGTTTTGTAAAGTTTGTTCAGTGTTCTCTTTCATTAAAGAGGAATATATTCATATCACGCTGCGCCTTGGTCTCCTCGTTATGACGAACGTGACAGTTTGCCAATAACAATATTACCTTGACTTGAGCACAAAGCCAAAAGCGCCTCCAACACAGTTCCAAACACCCATAAACTCACACATCTGAGTAGGCCTGCAACTGGCAGAGGTCTGTAACAACATACTACCTCACCAATAGCTCTTCCTGAATGAGGAGAAAGGCAAGGAAAAATGACCTGCCTTATCAACATCGAAACTTGCCAATTTGACTGGTATGGTGGTCACAGTACCCAGTCACTGGCACCCACACGTGTTGATGAAATGTTTGCTATCTTCACCGTGCTGAGTGCACTGCAGGTTGTGCTACTAGCATGTCAATATCACAAATGTACGAATATTCAATTTCTCTTTCATGGTCTATTAATTGAAGATTTTCATATTTTATTTCTACTTTACTGTATATCTCTTTTAATTAGTTCACCTTGTTATCTAGTACCCTGTGTGCGGTGTGTTGGAATGGTCACTTGATTGGCCAGGTCTGGATGTCAGCTGTATGTGTGAGGCTGTAGTCAGGGGTAAGGAATCACTGCAGGATTGAGGAGAGGTGGATGTTATCCAGGTTTGATTCAGTTGGCTGGAGCCAAGTTGGGGAAATATTCTCTCTCATCCCTCTCTCCCCCTGTCCCCCCCTTTATCTCTCTTCTCTATTCTACCCTCCCTGTTTCCACCCCTCTTCTTATTTCCTCCCACCTATCTTCCCCATCCCTCTCCTTCCGGTTTTTCTCCTCCTCTCCCTCTATCCATCCAGGTCGGCTCTCCACACAGGCGAGAATAGTAATGTTGTTTAGAAGCAATTTAAAAACCTCTGTTGGGATCCTGGGTCAGGATTGAAGGATGAATATTGACAGAATGAGGCGATTGTTTTTATTTTCTTTGATATGTACTTTATTTGTTTGTGCTGAGGGGATTTGAGCCATTTACATAGAGCTTATAGCTAGCTACATCTCTCAGAATCACCCTGGCAACATGAATTAATGCAGGAACACACACAGCATTCACGCACTCTCTCTCTCTCTCGCTCTCTCTCTTGCTCTCTCTCTCACACACACACACTCTCCACAGGGCCGTATTAACCTAATTGGCAGATTTGGGTGCTACGGTGCAGATTGGCCTGCTGGGATGGGAACTTGACGAGTGTCATGTCATGCTTATCATCAGGCAGGAGGACAACTGGTGATGTCATCATTCTCCGTGGATACAATCTGTTACTGTAGCTGCTCATCTTCACCTGTAACACAGTCGAAAAGGGGAGGTGACAAGATGGTGGAAATATGCGACACATAAACATGTCCTCTGTTTCAGTCATCTGTTTGAGTTGAGTCTTCATTTCCTGCTTAATAACCACCATCGACCCTGACCAGCCCCTGTGTCGTTGCAGCAGCATACAGCCCATCAACTATCTCTCTGTGTGTGTGTGTGTAACTGTGTGTGTGTGTGTGTGTGTGTGTGTGTGTGTGTGTGTGTGTGTGTAACTGTCTCTCCCCTCACCCTTTATCCTGACGCATGTCCGCCCTTCTCTGTCAGATTGTTTTACAGTAGGTATTTCTGTGTTTGTGTGTGTGTCTGGGTTAATTAGCTACAGAGCGGTCCCATCTATCAGCCCAATGCTCCGTCCCTGCCCAAGACAGATCCATTAGCACTGTACACACACACACACACACACACACACACACACACACACACACACACACACACACACACACACACACACACACACACACACACACACACACACACACACACACACACACAGAGCAGCCCCAGCAGGGTAGAGGTGTGCTGAACCTTCGGATACAATAACTGGGTGGATATTATAATATAGTTTGGTAGATTGAGCAGATAACTGGTACTAGAATCCCCTCAACATCAGTTGAAGTATAACTTTACAGGTCCCAATGGACAATGCTGGTATTTCCCAAAAGTGACATCATCTGTCACTGTGACATCGACCTCACAGTAAGTCACTGTCTGTCCCCATATCCTCTTCTTCCCTTGATATGACCTGTGTAAAGTCTGCCTTTCAGACATACATACAATGCTAACCTGTGGACTGTGTGATTACATGAATGTGTTTGTCAATATACATGTATGTGTGTACTTGTGTGTACTGTTTGTGTTTAATAGTATTAACATGCTGATCGGTGCTTTCCCAGCAGAGAGTGGGGTGTGTAATTGTGGTGACTTTATTTTCCCTGGCATCGGTTTGAACCCCGCTACTCAGCCTCTCCTCTCTCCGACCGGCGGGCTGATTATTTGATCAGCTCTGATTGAAACTGCATATTCATTCGAGCAAATGGAATTAGAGGTGGATTCACGGCCTAATCAACTTCTCCAGCGAAATCGCAACGAATCCTTCGTTTCCTTCCTCCTCTCCCTCCCTCTCCTGTGAAAACGGCTGCTTTCTCAACCCTCGGCTCATAGATGATTTCTACCGCACGGCACAGAGTCACAAGCTTGTCACCACAGTAGGACTGATATTATGGATATTATGGAGTCGCAGTTATTTTTCCTGGTTTCTCTGCATTAGTCCAGAACGCTTATATTTTAATAAAAAGTTGTGACTTGTTTGACTAGTGACTCGTGAGCAGAGCCACATACAGTATATACATAATTATGTAAATGACTCAGGTCAGAAGAATGGGTTGTATTCATAAAGGTAGCTTTGACTGCACGCTGTGCACAGTAGACAGCACAGTATACAGTACAGTATAGAGTATAGTAGACAGTACAGTAGACAGTACAGTATAGAGTATAGTAGACAGTACAGTATAGAGTATAGTAGAAAGCACAGTATACAGTACAGTATAGAATATAGTAGACAATACAGTAGACAGTACAGTATACAACACAGTATACAGTACAGTATAGAGTATAGTAGACAGTACAGTATACAGTACAGTATAGAGTATAGTAGACAGCACAGTATACAGTACAGTATACAGTACAGTATAGAGTATAGTAGACAGCACAGTATACAGTACAGTATAGAGTATAGTAGAGAGTACAGTATACAGTACAGTATAGAGTATAGTAGACAACACAGTATACAGTACAGTATAGAGTATAGTACACTCCAGTAGACAGTACAGTATAGAGTATAGTAGACAGCACAGTATACAGTACAGTATAGAGTATAGTAGACAGTACAGTATACAGTACAGTATAGAGTATAGTAGACAGTACAGTATACAGTACAGTATAGAGTATAGTAGACAGTACAGTAGACAGTACAGTATAGAGTATAGTAGACAGCACAGTATACAGTACAGTAGACAGTACAGTATAGAGTATAGTAGACAGCACAGTATACAGTACAGTAGACAGTACAGTAGACAGTACAGTAGACAGTACAGTATAGAGTATAGTAGACAGTACAGTATACAGTACAGTATAGAGTATAGTAGACAGTACAGTAGACAGTACAGTATAGAGTATAGTAGACAGTACAGTAGACAGTACAGTATAGAGTACAGTAGACAGTACAGTAGACAGTACAGTAGACAGTACAGTAGACAGTACAGTATAGAGTATAGTTGACAGCACAGTATACAGTACAGTATACAGTATAGTAGACAGTACAGTAGACAGTACAGTATAGAGTATAGAAGACAGCACAGTATACAGTACAGTATAGAGTATAGTAGACAGTACAGTATACAGTACAGTATAGAGTATAGTAGACAGTACAGTAGACAGTACAGTATAGAGTATAGTAGACAGCACAGTATACAGTACAGTATAGAGTATAGTAGACAGTACAGTATACAGTACAGTATAGAGTATAGTAGACAATACAGTAGACAGCACAGTATACATCACAGTATAGAGTACAGTATACAGCACAGTGTACAGCACAGTAGACAGCACTGTAGACAGCACATTATACAACACAGTATACATCACAGTATACAGCACAGTATACAACACAGTGTACAGCACAGTAGACAGTACAGTATACAGCACAGTAGACAGTACAGTATAGAGTACAGTATACAGCACAGTATACAGTACAGTATAGTGACAGTACAGTAGACAGTACATTAGACGGTATAGTATACATTACTGTATACATCAAAGTTTACAGTACAGTAGACAGTACAGTATACAGCACAGTATACAGCACAGTATACAGTACAGTATAGTGACAGTACAGTAGACAGTACATTAGACAGTACAGTTAGTATAGTATACATTACTGTATACATCAAAGTTTACAGTAGTAGACAGTACAGTATAGAGTACAGTATACAGCACAGTATACAGTACAGTATAGTGACAGTACAGTAGACAGTACATTAGACGGTATAGTATACATTACTGTATACATCAAAGTTTACAGTACAGTAGACAGTACAGTATACAGCACAGTATACAGCACAGTAGACACCACAGTGTACAGCACAGTAGACAGTACAGTAGACAGCACAGTAGACAGTACAGTGTACAGCACAGTATACAGCACAGTATAGAGTACAGTGTACAACACTGTATAGTTTACAGTAGACAGCACAGTAGACAGTACAGTAGACAACACAGTAGACAGTACAGTGTACAGCACAGTATACAGCACAGTATAGAGTACAGTGTACAACACTGTATAGTTTACAGTAGACAGCACAGTATACAGCACAGTAGACAGCACAGTATGTAACACAGTATACAGCACAGTGTACAGCACAGTATACAGCACAGTAGACAGCACAGTATAGAGTACAGTAGACAGCATAGTATACAACACAGTAGACAACACAGTATACAGCACAGTAGACAGCATAGTATACAACACAGTATACAACACAGTATACAGCACAGTATACAGCACAGTATACAGTACAGTATACAACCAAGTATACAACACAGTAGACAGTATAGTATACATCACAGTATACAGTACATTGTAAAACCAAGTATACAGCCCAGTAGACAGCACAGTAGACAGTAGAGGTAGACAGTATGATTTTTCAACGCCGATACCGATTATTGGAGGACCAAAAAAGCCGATACCGATCAAGCCGACGATTTAAAAAAAATGTATTTTTAATAATGACAATTACAACAATACTGAATGAACACTTATTTTAACAGTATACAGTACAGTAGACGGTATAGTATACATCAGTATGCAGCACAATAGACAGCACAGTATACAGTACAGTATACAGTACGGTATACCGCACAGTATACTGTATAGTATTTATTTAATGTGTGTGGTATACTGTTTATTTATCAACTCGTTACTACTCTATGTTACTCATCCCACTCAGTCTTTCATTTCCTCATTCTCTCCGTCTTTTTCTTTAACAGAGATCAAAAGAGGCATGCTTTCCGAGGTCATTAGGTCACTTTCTCATCGCCATGCCGATACGGACCAACGTGATTTCATATTCATGAGCTCACATCTTTCTTCCTTTGATGTGGGAAAATAAGATCCACTGTTTTATCCTTCATTTGTTTACCTTCATCCAACATACATATTTAATATCTACTTGGTTAAACTTTACGAACGTCTGTATTGCCTTGTGTTTGTAATAGTCCTTTGTTTTGGAAACTATAAACTCTTCAAAAGTTCACTTACCATTTCGTCAAAACAAATATATCTTCCAAGAGCGCTGACAACATTGAAAATGTAGCTAGTGTAATCGTCTTTCATGGCTGGAAGATTGGTGAAAGTGAGTGAAAGTGAGAGCCTCCTCGCCTGGGAATCAAAGAAGTCTCCAATTACTTGTTGGTTGTTAGATGTGCTGTTTTTGAGCTGACAAGCGTTGATAGCACTGAGACTCAGAGACACTGAGCACTGGGTTCCATCAGTATTCACTACAAGGAGCTGGCCTTCTGGTATCCCTCCACACCTTCCATTCCCCATCTACTGATTCAGCTGTGTTCAGCTATCAGGACAGTTTGTGTGTGTGTGTGTGTGTGTGTGTGTTTGTACAGAGAGAGCGAATGTGACCTGCCTCTGCGTCTTGATTATGATTGGCAGCTCTTCCCTCTCTCTGAGAATGCCATTGAAGCAGCCTTTAGACTATGTGTGTGTGCACACGTCCGTGTGTGTGTTATGTGTGTGTATACAGTGCATTCAGAAAGTATTCAGACCCGTTGACTTCATCCACATTTTCTTACGTTAAAGCCTTATTCTAAGATGGATTACATTGTTTTTACCCCTCATCAAACTACACACAACAGCAGTGATGACAAAGCAAAAACAGTTTTTTTGACATTTTTGCAATTTATAAAAGATAAAAGAAACTGAATGATTAATTGACATAAGTACTCAGAACCTTCACTCAGTACTTTGTTGAAGCACCTTTGGCAGCGATTACAGTCTTCTTGGGTATGACACTACAAGCTTGGCACAACTGTATTTTGGGAATTTCTCCCATTTTCTCTGCAGATCCTCTGAAGCTCTGTCAGGTTGGATGGGGAGTGTTGCTGCACAGCTATTTTCAGGTCTCTTCAGAGATGTTTGATTGGGTTCAAGTCCGGGCTCTGGCTGGGCCACTCACGGACATTCAGAGACTTGCCCCGAAGCCACTCCTGCATTGTCTTGGTTGTGTGCTTAGGGTCGTTGTCTTGTTGGAAGGTGAACAGTCTGAGGTCCTGAGTGCTTTGGAGCAGGTTTTCACCAAGGATCTGTCTGTACTTTGCTCTATTCCTCTTTCCCTCAATCCTGAATTGTCTCGCAGTTCCTACCGCTGAAGAACATCCCTACAGCATGACACAGCCACCACCATACTTCACAGTAGGGATGGTGACAGGTTTCCTCTAGACGTGACGCTTGGCATTCAGGCCAAAGAGTTCAATGTTGGTTTCATCAAACCAGAGAATCTTGTTTCTCATGGTCTGAGAGTCGTTTATGTGCCTTTTGGGCAAACTCCATGCGAGCTGTCATGTGCCTTTTACTGAGGAGTGGCTTCCCTCTGGCCACTCTACCATAAAAGCTGGGTTGGTGGAGTTCTGCAGAGATAGTTGTCCTTCTGGAAAGTTCTCCCATCTCCACAGAGGAACTCTGGAGCTCTGTCAGAGTGACCATAAGGTTCTTGATCACCTCCCTGACCAGCTCTAGGAAGAGTCTTGGTGGTTCCAAACTTCTTCCATTTAAGAATGATGGAGTCCACTGTGTTCTCCCGTCAATGCTGCAGAAATGTTTTGATACCCCTCCCCAGATCTGTGCCTTGACACAATCCTGTCTTGGGGCTCTTCAGACAATTTCTTTGACTTCGTAGCTTGGGTTTTGCTCTGACATGCACTGTCAACTGTGGGACCTTATAGAGACAGTTGTGTGCCTTTCCAAATCATATCCAATCGATTTAATATACCACAGGTGGATTTCAATCATGTTGTAGAAACATCTCAAGGATAATCAATGGAAACAGGATGCATGTGAATTCTTACATAAATAAGGTATTTAAAAAAAAAAGTTTTATACATTTGCAAACATTTCTAAAAACCTGTTTTTGCTTCGCCAATATGGGGTATTGTGTGTAGATGAATGAGGATAGGCTGTAGCGTAACAAAATGTGGAAAAAGTCAAGGGGTCTGAATACTTTCTGAATGCACCGTATGTGGTGTATGAGTGTGTATGGGAGTGCGAACATACAAGTGTGAGTGTGTGTACATGTCTGTGTGTGTCAATGTGTGAGAGAGAGAGTGTGTGTATAATTCAGCACTAGGGCAGTATCTCCCTCCGGAGAAATCAACCTGTCAGTCGGCCATCTCTCACCCAGAGTCCATTACTTGGCCCTTGGATGTACACAGAGAGCTAATATTAATAATATGCTTGTCAATCTCTCCCGCCTCAAAGTGGAGGAGAGATTGACTCCTTCTCTGCTCGTCTTTATGAGAGGTATTGACATGTTGAATGCACCGAGCTGTCTGTTTGAACTACTGGCGCAGAGATCGGACACGCATGCATACCCCACAAGACATGCCACAACAGGTCTCTTCACAGTCCCCAAGTCCAGAACAGACTAGGGAAGGCGCAGGGTACTAAATAGAGCCATGACTACATGGAACTCTATTCCACATCAAGTAACTCATGCAAGCAGTAAAATTAAATAAAAAACAGATTAAAAAAACACCTTGTGGAACAGCGGGGACTGTGAAGCAGCATAAACATAGGCACATGCACACACACACACACGATAGCATACGCACTATACAAACACACACACACACACACACACACACACACACACACACACACACACACACACACACACACACACACACGATAGCATACGCACTATACACACATATACACATGGATTTTGTACTATATATCTGTGGTAGTGGTGGAGTAGGGGCCTGAGGGCACACAGTCTGAAAGTATTGTAATGTTTTTAAAGTTGTATAAACTGCCTTCATTTTGCTGGACCCCAGGAAGAGTAGCTGCTGCCGAGGCTAATGGGGATCCATAATAAATACAAATACAAATACCTCCCTATCCAAGCCTTTCTCTTTCTACCTCCCTATCCAAGCCTCTCTCTCTCTACCTCCCTATCCAAGCCTCTCTCTCTACCTCCCTATCCAAGCCTCTCTCTCTCCACCTCCCTATCCAAGCCTCTCTCTCTACCTCCCTATCCAAGCCTCTCTCTCTACCTCCCTATCCAAGCCTCTCTCTCTCTACCTCCCTATCCAAGCCTTCTCTCTACCTCCCTATCCAAGCCTCTCTCTCTCTACCTCCCTATCCAAGCCTCTCTCTCTCTACCTCCCTATCCAAGCCTCTCTCTCTACCTCCCTATCCAAGCCTCTCTCTTTCTACCTCCCTATCCAAGCCTCTCTCTCTACCTCCCTATCCAAGCCTCTCTCTCTCTACCTCCCTATCCAAGCCTCTCTCTCTAACTCCCTATCCAAGCCTCCTATCCCTAAAGCCTCTCTCTCTACCTCCCTATCCAAAGCCTCTCTCTCTCTACCTCCCTATCCAAGCCTCTCTCTCTACCTCCCTATCCAAGCCTCTCTCTACCTCCCTATCCAAGCCTACCTCCCTATCCAAGCCTCTCTCTATCTACCTCCCTATCCAAGCCTCTCTATCTACCTCCCTATCCAAGCTCTCTCTCTCCAATCCAAGCCTCTCTCTCTCTACCTCCCTATCCAAGCCTCTCTCTCTCTACCTCCCTATCCAAGCCTCTCTCTATCTACCTCCCTATCCAAGCCTCTCTCTCTCCACCTCCCTATCCAAGCCTCTCTCTATCTACCTCCCTATCCAAGCCTCTCTCTCTCTACCTCCCTATCCAAGCCTCTCTCTCTACCTCCCTATCCAAGCCTCTCTCTCCCTCCCTATCCAAGCCTCTCTCTCTCTACCTCCCTATCCAAGCCTCTCTCTCTCTACCTCCCTATCCAAGCCTCTCTCTCTACCTCCCTATCCAAGCCTCTCTCTCTCTACCTCCCTATCCAAGCCTCTCTTTCTACCTCCCTATCCAAGCCTCTCTCTTTCTACCTCCCTATCCAAGCCTCTCTCTCTACCTCCCTATCCAAGCCTCTCTCTCTCCCTACCTCCCTATCCAAGCCTCTCTCTCTCTACCTCCCTATCCAAGCCTCTCTCTCTACCTCCCTATCCAAGCCTCTCTCTCTCTACCTCCCTATCCAAGCCTCTCTCTCTCTACCTCCCTATCCAAGCCTCTCTACCTCTACTCTCTCTATCCCTAAGCCTCTCTCTCTACCTCCCTATCCAAGCCTCTCTCTCTACCTCCCCTATCCAAGCCTCTCTCTCTCTACCTCCCTATCCAAGCCTCCCTATCTTCTCTCTCTACCTCCCTATCCAAGCCTCTCTCTCTACCTCCCTATCCAAGCCTCTCTCTCTACCTCCCTATCCAAGCCTCTCTCCTCCCTATCTGCCTCCCTATCCAAGCCTCTCTCTCTACCTCCCTATCAAGCCTCTCTCTCTACCTCCCTATCCAAGCCTCTCTCTCTACCTCCCTATCTAAGCCTCTCTCTCTACCTCCCTATCCAAGCCTCTCTCTCTCTACCTCCCTATCCAAGCCTCTCTCTCTCTACCTCCCTATCCAAGCCTCTCTCTCTACCTCCCTATCCAAGCCTCTCTCTCTCTACCTCCCTATCCAAGCCTCTCTCTCTACCTCCCTATCCAAGCCTCTCTCTCTACCTCCCTATCCAAGCCTCTCTCTCTCTACCTCCCTATCCTAAGCCTCTCTCTCTACTCCCTATCCAAGCCTCTCTCTCTACCTCCCTATCCAAGCCTCTCTCTCTCTACCTCCCTATCCAAGCCTCTCTCTCTCTACCTCCCTATCCAAGCCTCTCTCTCTACCTCCCTATCCAAGCCTCTCTCTCTCCTCCTATCCTCCCTATCCAAAGCCTCTCTCTCTCTACCTCCCTACCTCCCTAAGCCTCTCTCTATCTACCCTATCTCCCTATCCTATCCAGCCTCTCTCTCTCTCCTACCTCCCTATCTACCTCCCTAAGCCTCTCTCTCTTCCCTATCCTCCCTATCTCTAAGCCTCTCTCTCTCTACCTCCCTATCCAAGCCTCTCTCTCCACCTCCCTATCAAGCCTCTCTCTCTACCTCCCTATCCAAGCCTCTCTCTCTCTACCTCCCTATCCAAGCCTCTCTCTCTACCTCCCTATCCTCTTTCCTCCCTCTCTCTACCTCCCTATCCAAGCCTCTCTCTCTACACTCCCTATACCTCCCTATCCAAGCCTCTCTCTCCCTCCCTATCCAAGCCTCTCTCCTCTACCTCCCTATCCAAGCCTCTCTCTCTCCCTACCTCCCTATCCAAGCCTCTCTCCCTCCCTATCCAAGCCTCTCTTCTACTCCCTATCCAAGCCTCCCTACCTCCAAGCCTCTCTCTCTACCTCCCTATCCAAGCCTCTCTCTTTCTACCTCCCTATCCAAGCTCTCTCTCTCTACTCCCCTATCCAAGCCTCTCTACTCCCTACCTCCCTATCCAAGCCTCTCTCTCTCTCTCTCCTATCCAAGCCTCTCTCTCTACCTCCCTATCCAAGCCTCTCTCTACCTCCCTATCCAAGCCTCTCTCTATCCCTATCCAAGCCTCTCTCTACCTCCCTATCCAAGCCTCTCTCTACCTCCCTATCCAAGCCTCTCTCTCTACCTCCCATCCAGCCTCTCTCTCTACCTCCCTATCCAAGCCTCTCCTCTATCTAGCCTCTCTACCTCCCTATCCAAGCCTCTCTCTCTACCTCCCTATCCAAGCCTCTTCTCTCTCTACCTCCCTATCCAAGCCAAAGCCTCTCTCTCTCCTATCCTCCCTATAATCCAAGCCACCTCCCTATCCAAGCCTCTACTCTCTCCCTCCCTATCAAGCCTCTCTCTGCCCTATCCAAGCCTCTCTCTACCTCCCTATCCAAGCCTCCTACCTCCCTATCAAAGCCTCTCTCTCTCTACCTCCCTATCCAAGCCTCTCTCTACCTCCTCCCCCTATCTCAAGCCTCTCTCTACCTCTACCTCTCTCTCCCTACCTCCCTATCCAACTCTCTCTCTACCTCCCTATCCAAGCCTCTCTCTCTACCTCCCAAGCTCTCTCTCTACCTACCTCTCCTCCCTGTCCAAGCCTCTCTCTACCTCCCTATCCAAGCCTCTCTCTCTACCTCCCTATCAAGCCTCTCTCTCTACCTCCCTATCCAAGCCTCTCTCTCTCTCTACCTCCCTATCCAAGCCTCTCTCTCTACCTCCCTATCCAAGCCTCTCTCTCTACCTCCCTATCCAAGCCTCTCTCTCCCTATCCACCTCCCTATCCTCCCTATCCAAGCCTCTCTCTTACTCTACCTCCCTATCAAGCCTCTTCCAAGCCTCTCTCTCTACCTCCCTACCTCCAAGCCTCTCTCTCTCCCTATCCAAGCCTACCTCCCTATCCAAGCCTCCCTCTCTTCTCTCTCCCTATCCAAGCCTCTCTCTCTACCTCCCTATCCAAGCCTCTCTCTCTACCTCTGCTCTCCCTATCTCTAGCCTCTCTCTCTACCTCCCTATCCAAGCTCTCTCTTTCTACCTCCTCCCTCTCCAAGCCTCTCTCTTATCCAAGCTCTCTCTACCTCCCTATCCAAGCTCTCTCTTTCTACCTCCTATCCAAGCCTTTCTCTTTCTACCTCCCTATCCAAGCTCTCTCCAAGCCTCTCTCTCTACCTCCCTATCCAAGCCTCTCTCTCTACCTCCCTATCCAAGCCTCTCTCTCTACCTCCCTATCCAAGCCTCTCTCTACCTCCCTATCCAAGCCTCTCTCCTACCTCCCTATCCAAGCTCTCTCTCTACCTCCCTATCCAAGCCTCTCTCTCTACCTCCCTATCCAAGCCTCTCTCTACCTCCCTATCCACCTCTCCTACCTCCCTAAGCCTCTCTCTCTCTACCTCCCTATCCAAGCCTCTCTCTCTACCTCCCTATCCAAGCCTCTCTCTCTCTACCTCCCTATCCAAGCCTCTCTCTCCCTCCCTATCCAAGCCTCTCTCTCTACCTCCCTATCCAAGCCTCTCTCTCTACCTCCTATCCAAGCCTCTCTCTCTCTACCTCCCTATCCAAGCCTCTCTCTCTACCTCTACCTCCTACCTCAAAGCCTCTCTCTCTACCTCCTCCTCCCTATCCAAGCCTCTCTCTCTCTCCTCTACCTCCCTATCCAAGCCTCTCTCTCTCTACCTCCTATCCAAGCCTCTCTCTCTACCTCCCTATCCAAGCCTCTCTCTCTCTACCTCCTCCTATCCAAGCCTCTCTCTCTACCTCCCTATCCAAGCCTCTCTCTCTCTACCTCCCTATCCAAGCCTCTCTCTCTCCTACCTATCCAACCTCTCTCTCTCTCTCTCTACCTCCCTATCCAAGCCTCTCTCTCTACCTCCCTATCCAAGCCTCTCTCTCTACCTCCCTATCCAAGCCTCTCTCTCTCTACCTCCCTATCCAAGCCTCTCTCTCTACCTCCCTATCCAAGCCTCTCTCTCTACCTCCCTATCCAAGCCTCTCTCTCTACCTCCCTATCCAAGCCTCTCTCTCCCTCCTCTCTACCTCTCTCTACCTCTCTCTCTACCTCCCTATCCAAGCCTCTCTCTCTACCTCCCTATCCAAGCCTCTCTCTCCACCTCCCTATCTCTCTACTCTACCTCCCTATCCAAGCCTCTCTCTCTCTACCTCCCTATCCAAGCCTCTCTCTCTACCTCCCTATCTAAGCCTCTCTCTCTACCTCCCTATCCTCCTCTCTCTCTCTACCTCCCTATCCAAGCCTCTCCTCTCTACCTCTCTATCCAAGCCTCTCTCTCTCTACCTCCCTATCCAAGCCTCTCTCTCTCTCTACCTCCCTATCCAAGCCTCTCTCTCTACCTCCCTATCCAAGCCTCTCTCTCTACCTCCCTATCCTCCTCTCTCTCTCTACCTCCCTATCTACCTCTCTCTCTACCTCCCTATCCAAGCCTCTCTCTCTACCTCCCTATCCAAGCCTCTCTCTCCTCTCTACCTCCCTATCTCTCTCTACCTCTCTCTCTCCTCTACCTCTCTCTACCTCCTCTCTACCTCCTCTCTCTCTCTACCTCCCTATCCAAGCCTCTCTCTCTACCTCCCTATCCAAGCCTCTCTCTCTACCTCCTATCCAAGCCTCTCTCTCTACCTCCCTATCCAAGCCTCTCTCTCTCTACCTCCCTATCCAAGCCTCTCTCTCTACCTCCCTATCCAAGCCTCTCTCTCTACCTCCCTATCCAAGCCTCTCTCTCTCTACCTCCTCTCTATCCAAGCCTCTCTCTCTACCTCCCTATCCAAGCTCTCTCTCTACCTCTCCTACCTCTCCTATCTACCTCTCTCTCTACCTCCTATCTCTACCTCTCTCTACCTCTCTCTACCTCCCTATCCAAGCCTCTCTCTCTACCTCCCTATCCAAGCCTCTCTCTCTACCTCCCTATCCAAGCCTCTCTCTCTACCTACCTCCCTATCCAAGCCTCTCTCTACCTCTCTCTACCTCCCTCTATCCAAGCCTCTCTCTCTACCTCCCTATCCAAGCCTCTCTCTCTACCTCCCTATCCAAGCCTCTCTCTCTACCTCCCTATCCAAGCCTCTCTCTCTACCTCCCTATCCAAGCCTCTCTCTCTACCTCCCTATCCAAGCCTCTCTCTCTCTACCTCCCTATCCTACCTCTCTACCTCCCTATCCAAGCCTCTCTCTTTCTACCTCCCCTATCCAAGCCTCTCTCTCTACCTCCCTATCTAAGCCTCTCTCTCTACCTCTCTACCTCCTCTACCTATCTCTACCTCTCTCTCTACCTCCCTATCCAAGCCTCTCTCTCTACCTCCCTATCCAAGCCTCTCTCTCTCTACCTCCCTATCCAAGCCTCCTCTCTCTACCTCCCTATCCAAGCCTCTCTCTCTACCTCTCTATCCAAGCCTCTCTCTCTACCTCTCTATCTACCTCCTCTACCTCTCTCTCTACAACCTCTCTATCTCCTCTCCTCCTCCTCTCTACCTCTCTCTCTACCTCCCTATCTACCTCTCTCTCTACCTCCCTATCTCTCTCTCTCTACCTCCCTATCCAAGCCTCTCTCTCTACCTCCTATCTAAGCCTCTCTCTCTACCTCCCTATCCTCCTCTATCCTCTCTCTACCTCCCTATCCAAGCCTCTCTACCTCTCTCTCCTACCTCCCTATCCAACCTCTCTCTCTAGCCTCTCTCTCTACCTCCCTACCTCCAAGCCTCTCTCTACCTCTCTCTACCTCCCTATCCTAAGCCTCTCTACCTCTATCTCCTCTTCTACCTCTCTCTCTACCTCTCCTCTTCTCTCTACCTCCTCTCTAGCCTCTCTCTCTCTCTCCTCCTCTCCCTATCTCTCTCTAAGCCTCTCCAAGCTCTCTCTCTACCTCCCTATCCAACCTCTCTCTCTACCTCTCTATCTAGCCTCTCTCTCTACCTCCTCTATCTCTCTCTACCTCTCTAGCCTCTCTCTCTACCTCCCTATCCAAGCCTCTCCTCTCTCTCTACCTCCCTATCTACCTCCTCTACCTCCCTATCCAAGCCTCTCTCTCTACCTCCCTATCCAAGCCTCTCTCTCTCTACCTCCCTATCCAAGCTCTCTCTCCTCTCTCTCTACCTCCCTCTCCAAGCCTCTCTCTCTACCTCCCTATCCAAGCCTCTCTCTCTCTCCCTATCCTCTCTCTACCTCCTCCCTCTACCTCCTCCAAGCCTCTCTCTCTACCTCCCTATCCAAGCCTCTCTCTCTACCTCCCTATCCAAGCCTCTCTCTCTACCTCCCTATCCAAGCCTCTCTCTCTCTACCTCCCTATCCAAGCCTCTCTCTCTACCTCCCTATCCAAGCCTCTCTCTCTACCTCTCTACCTCCTCCTATCTAAGCTCTCCAAGCCTCTCTCTCTACCTCCTCTATCCTCTCTCTCTGCCTCTCTCTCTACCTCCCTATCTCTAGCCTCTCTCTCTACCTCCCTATCCAAGCCTCTCTCTCTTCTACCTCCCTCTCTCTAAGCCTCTCTCTCTACCTCTACCTCTCTATCCAAGCCTCTCTCTCCTCTCTCTCTACCTCTCTATCCAAGCCTCTCTCTCTACCTCCCTATCTAAGCCTCTCTCTCTCTACCTCTCTCTCTATCTCCTCTATCTCCTCTCTCTCTACCTCTCTCTCTCCTCTCTCTACCTCTCTCTCTACCTCTATCCAAGCCTCTCTCTCTACCTCCCTATCTACCTCTCTCTCTACCTCTCTATCCAAGCCTCTCTCTACCTCCCTACCTCTCTCTCTACCTCCTCTCTACCTCCTCCTCTCTCTCTACCTCCCTATCCAAGCCTCTCTCTCTACCTCCCTATCTACCTCTCTCTCTACCTCTCCTATCCAAGCCTCTCTCTACCTCTCTCCTACCTCTCTACCCTATCCAAGCCTCTCTCTACCTCTACCTCCTCTACCTCAAGCCTCTCCTCTCTCTCTACCTCCCTATCCAAGCCTCTCTCTCTACCTCCCTATCCAAGCCTCTCTCTCTCTACCTCTCTCTACCTCTACCTCTCTCTCTATCCTCTCTCTCTACCTCTCTCTCTACCTCCCTCTCTAAGCCTCTCTCTCTACCTCCCTCTCTCTACTCTCTCTCTCTACCTCTCTCTCTACCCTATCCTCTCTACCTCTCTCTATCCTCTACCTCTCTCTCTACCTCTCTCTCTATCCTCTCTCTCTACCTCTCTCTCTCTCTACCTCCCTACCTCTCTCTCTCCCTAGCTCTCTCTCCTCTCTCCCTATCCTCCTCTCTCTCCTCCTCCCTCTCTCTACCTCCCTATCCAAGCCTCTCTCTCTCCACCTCTCTCTCTACCTCCTATCCAAGCCTCTCTCTACCTCCTCCTATCTCTCTCTCTCTACCTCTCTCTCTACCTCCCTATCTACCTCCTCTCTACCTCTCCTATCTAGCCTCTCTCTCTACCTCCCTATCTCAAGCCTCTCTCTCTACCTCTCCTCTATCCACCTCTCTCTCTCTACCTCTCTCTACCTCCTCTCTACCTCCCTACCTCCAAGCCTCTCTCTCTCTACCTCCCTATCCAAGCCTCTCTCTCTACCTCCCTATCCAAGCCTCTCTCTCTCCTCCCTCCCTATCCAAGCCTCTCTCTCTACCTCCCTATCCAAGCTCTCTCTCTACCTCCCTACCTCCTCTCTCTACCTCTCTCTCTATCCTCTCTCTTTCTACCTCTAGCCTCTCTATCTTCTACCTCTATCCTCCTCTCTCTCTCTACCTCTCTCCAAGCCTCTCTCTCTACCTCCCTATCCACCTCTCTCTTTCTACCTCCAAGCCTCTCTCTCTCTACCTCCCTATCCAAGCCTCTCTTCTCTACCTCCCTATCCAAGCCTCTCTCTCTCCTCCCTATCCAAGCCTCTCTCTCTCTACCTCCCTATCCAAGCCTCTCTCTCTACCTCCCTCTACCTCTCTCTCTACCTCCCTCTCTAAGCCTCTCTCTCTACCTCCTCTCTACCTCTCTCTCTACCTCCCTCTCCAAGCCTCTCTCTCTCTCCTCCCTATCCAAGCCTCTCTCTCTACCTCCCTATCTCTCTCTACCTCTCCTAGCCTAAGCCTCTCTCTACCTCCCTATCCAAGCTCTCTCTCTCTACCTCCTCTATCCAAGCCTCTCTCTCTACCTCCCTATCCAAGCCTCTCTCTCTCTACCTCTCTACCTCCTCTATCTCTCTCTCTCTCTCTACCTCCATCCAAGCCTCTCTCTCTACCTCCCTATCCAAGCCTCTCTCTCTCTACCTCCCTCTCTAAGCCTCTCTCTCTACCTCCATCCAAGCCTCTCTCTCTACCTCCCTATCTCCTCTCTCTCTCTCCTCCTCTCTACCTCTCTCTACCTCCTCTCTACCTCCCTCAACCTCTCTCTCTACTCTCTCTCCCTATCCTAGCTCTCTCTCTCTCTACCTCCCTATCCAAGCCTCTCTTCTCTACCTCCCTATCCAAGCCTCTCTCTCTACCTCCCTAGCCTCTCTCTCTCTACCTCCCTATCCAAGCCTCTCTCTCTACCTCCCTATCCAAGCCTCTCTCTCTACCTCCTCCCTATCTACCTCTCTCTCTTCTACCTCCCTATCCAAGCCTCTCTCTCTCTACCTCCCTATCCAAGCCTCTCTCTCTCTACCTCCCTATCCAAGCCTCTCTCTCTCTACCTCCCTATCCAAGCCTCTCTCTCTATCCTCCTCCCTCCAAGCCTCTCTCTCTACCTCTATCCAAGCCTCTCTCTCTACCTCTATCCAAGCCTCTCTCTCTACCTCCTATCCAAGCCTCTCTCTCTACCTCCCTATCCAAGCCTCTCTCCTCTTTCTACCTCCCTATCTCCTCTCTCTCTCTACCTCCCTATCCAAGCCTCTCTCTCTCTACCTCCTATCCAAGCCTCTCTCTCTCTACCTCCTATCCAAGCCTCTCTCTCTCCTCTCCTATCCAAGCCTCTCTCTCTACCTCCCTATCCAAGCCTCTCTCTCTCTACCTCCTCTCCCAAGCCTCTCTCTCTACCTCCCTATCCAAGCCTCTCTCTCTACCTCCCTATCCAAGCCTCTCTCTCTACCTCCCTATCCAAGCCTCTCTCTCTACCTCCTATCCTCTCTCTCTCTCTCTACCTCCTATCTAAGCCTCTCTCTCTACCTCCCTATCCAAGCCTCTCTCTCTACCTCCCTATCCAAGCCTCTCTCTCTACCTCCCTATCCAAGCCTCTCTCTCTACCTCCCTATCCAAGCCTCTCTCTCTCCTCCTCCTCTCCAAGCCTCTCTCTCTACCTCCCTATCCAAGCCTCTCTCTCTACCTCCCTATCCAAGCCTCTCTCTCTCCTCTACCTCCTCTCTCCTAAGCCTCTCTCTCTACCTCCTATCTACCTCTCTCTACCTCCTCTCTATCCAAGCCTCTCTCTCTCTACCTCCCTATCCAAGCCTCTCTCTCTCTACCTCTCTACTCTCTAAGCCTCTCTCTCTCTACCTCCTATCCAAGCCTCTCTCTCTACCTCCCTATCCAAGCCTCTCTCTCTCTACCTCCTATCCTCTCTGCTCTCTACCTCCTCTAACTCCCTACCTCTCTCTCTCCTACCTCCCTATCCAAGCCTCTCTCTCTCTACCTCCCTATCCAAGCCTCTCTCTCTACCTCTCTCCTCCTCTCTCCAAGCCTCTCTCTACCTCCCTATCCAAGCCTCTCTCTCTACCTCCCTATCTCTGCCTCTCTCTCTCTACCTCCCTCTCTCTCTCCTCTCTCTCTACCTCCCTATCCAAGCCTCTCTCTCTCTACCTCCTCTCCACCTCTCTCTCTACCTCCCTCTCACCTCTCTCTACCTCCTATCTACCTCTCTCTCTACCTCTCTCTCCAAGCCTCTCTCTCTACCTCCTCTCTCTAAGCTCTCTCCTCTCTCTACCTCCCTATCTAAGCCTCTCTCTCTACCTCTCTCTATCCTCTCCTCTCTCTCTACCTCCCTCTCCCTCTCTCTCTCTCTACCTCTCTATCTAAGCCTCTCTCTCTACCTCCCTATCCAAGCCTCTCTCTCTACCTCCTCTCTAGCCTCTCTCTCTACCTCCCTATCCTCTCTCTCTACCTCCCTATCCAACCTCTCTCTCTACCTCCCTATCCAAGCCTCTCTCTACCTCCCTATCCAAGCCTCTCTCTACCTCTACCTCTCTCTCTACCTCCTCTACCTCCCTCTCCAAGCCTCTCTCTCTCTCCCTATCCTCTCTCTACCTCCTCTCTCTCTACCTCCCTATCTAAGCCTCTCTCTCCTCCCTATCAAGCCTCTCTCTCTACCTCTCTATCAAGCCTCTCTCTCTCTCTACCTCCCTATCTAAGCCTCTCTCTCTACCTCTCCTCTACCTCTCTCCTCCCCTCTCTCTCTACCTCCCTATCTCCTCTCTCTCTCCTCCCTCTACCTCTCTCTACCTCCTATCCAAGCCTCTCTCTCTCTACCTCCCTATCCAAGCCTCTCTCTCTACCTCCCTATCCAAGCCTTCTCTCTACCTCTCTCTCTACCTCTCTACTCTCTCCCTCTCTCTCCTACCTCTCTCTCTACCTCCCTACCTCTCTCTCTACCTCCCTATCCAAGCCTCTCTCTCTCCACCTCCCTATCCAAGCCTCTCTCTCTACCTCCCTATCCAAGCCTCTCTCTTCTACTCTACCTCCCTCTCTACCTCTCTCTCTCTCTACCTCCCTATCCAAGCCTCTCTTCTACCTCCCTATCCAAGCCTCTCTCTCTACCTCTCTATCTAAGCCTCTCTCTCTACCTCCTATCCAAGCCTCTCTCTCTACCTCCCTATCCAAGCCTCTCTCTACCTCCCTATCCAAGCCTCTCTCTCTACCTCCTATCCAAGCCTCTCTCTTTCTACCTCCCTATCCTCTCCTCTCTACTCTCTCTCTCTCTCTACCTCCCTATCTAAGCCTCTCTCTCTACCTCTCCTATCCTCTCCAGCCTCTCTCTCTACCTCTCTCTCCTCTCCTCTACCTCCCTATCCAGCCTCTCTCTCTACCTCCCTATCCAAGCCTCTCTACCTCCCTATCCAAGCCTCTCTCTCTCTACCTCCCTATCCAAGCCTCTCTCTCTACCTCCCTATCCAAGCCTCTCTCTCTCCTCTATCCAAGCCTCTCTCTCTACCTCCCTATCCACCCTCTCTCTCTACCTCCTATCCAAGCCTCTCTCTCTCTACCTCCCTATCCAAGCCTCTCCTCTCTCCTCTCTATCCAAGCCTCTCTCTCTGCCTCTCTATCTACCTCTCTCTCTACCTCTCTCTCTACCTCCTCTCTCTCTCCTCTCCACCTCCTCTCTATCCTCTACCTCTCTCTCTCCTCTCCTCCCTATCCAAGCCTCTCTCTCTACCTCCCTATCCAAGCCTCTCTCTCTGCCTCCTATCCAAGCCTCTCTCTCCCTCCTATCCAAGCCTCTCTCTCTACCTCCCTATCCACCTCTCTCTCTACCTCCAAGCCTCTCTCTCTACCTCCCTATCCAAGCCTCTCTCTCTACCTCCCTATCCAAGCCTCTCTCTCTACCTCCCTATCCACCTCTCTCTACCTCCCTATCCAAGCCTCTCTCTCTACCTCCCTATCCAAGCCTCTCTCTCTCTACCTCCCTATCTCCAAGCCTCTCTCTCTACCTCCTCTATCCAAGCCTCTCTCTCTACCTCCCTATCCAAGCCTCTCTCTCTACCTCCCTATCCACCTCTCTCTCTACCTCCTATCCACCTCTCTCTCTCTACCTCCCTATCCAAGCCTCTCTCTCTCTACCTCCTCTATCCAAGCCTCTCTCTCTACCTCCCTATCCAAGCCTCTCTCTCTCTACCTCCCTATCCAAGCCTCTCTCTCTACCTCCCTATCCTCTCTCTATACCTCCCTATCCAAGCCTCTCTCTCTACCTCCCTATCCAAGCCTCTCTCTCTCTACCTCCCTATCCACCTCTCTCTCTCTCTCTCTCTACCTCCCTATCCAAGCCTCTCTCTCTACCTCCCTATCCAAGCCTCTCTCTCTACCTCCCTATCCAAGCCTCTCTCTACCTCTCTACCTCTCCTCTCTATCCAAGCCTCTCTCTCCTCTCTCTCTCTCTACCTCCCTATCCAAGCCTCTCTCTCTACCTCCCTATCCAAGCCTCTCTCTCTACCTCTACCTCTCTACCTCCTCTCTCTACCTCCTATCTAAGCCTCTCTCTCTCTACCTCCCTATCCAAGCCTCTCTCTCTCCCTATCCAAGCCTCTCTACCTCTCCTATCCAAGCCTCCTACCTCTACCTCTCTCTCTACCTCCCTATCCAAGCCTCTCTCTCTACCTCCTCTACCTCTCCTCCAAGCCTCTCTCTCCTCTACCTCCTCTCTACCTCTCTCTCTACCTCTCTCTCTACCTCTCTCTACCTCCTAAGCCTCTCTCTCTCTCTACCTCCCTATCTCTCAACCTCCTCCACCTCTCTCTACCTCCCTATCCAAGCCTCTCTCTCTCTCTACCTCCCTATCCAAGCTCTCTCTCTCTGCCTCCCTATCCAAGCCTCTCTCTCCCTACCTCTTCCAATCCCTACCTCCCTATCCAAGCTCTCTACCTCCCTCTCCAAGCCTCTCTTCTACCTCCCTATCCAAGCCTCTCTCTCTCTACCTCTCTCTACACCTCTCTCTCTCTCTACCTCCCTATCCAAGCCTCTCTCTCTACCTCCCTATCCAAGCCTCTCTCTCTACCTCCCTATCCAAGCCTCTCTCTCTACCTCCCTATCAAGCCTCTCTCTCTCTACCTCCCTATCCAAGCCTCTCTCTTTCTACCTCCCTATCCAAGCCTCTCTCTACCTCCCTATCCAAGCCTCTCTCTCTACCTCCCTATCCAACCTCCCTATCCAAGCCTCTCTCTCTACCTCCTATCCAAGCCTCTCTCTTTCTACCTCCCTATCAAGCCTCTCTCTTCTACCTCCCTATCCAAGCCTCTCTACCTCCCTATCTCTCTACCTCCCTATCCAAGCCTCTCCCTCCTATCCAAGCCTCTCTTTCTACCTCCCTCCCTATCAAGCTCTCTCTACCTCCCTCTCTACCTCTCTCTATCCACCTCTCTCTCTACCTCCCTATCCAAGCCTCTCTCTACCTCCCTATCTAGCCTCTCTCTACCTCCCTATCCAAGCCTCTCTCTCTACCTCCCTATCCAAGCCTCTCTCTCTACCTCCTATCCAAGCCTCTCTCTCTACCTCCCTATCCAAGCCTCTCTCTCTACCTCCCTATCTCCTCTCTACCTCCATCCAAGCCTCTCTCTACCTCCCTATCCAAGCCTCTCTCTCTACCTCCCTATCCAAGCCTCTCTCCCTATCTCTACCTCCCTATCCAAGCCTCTCTCTCTACCTCCTATCCAAGCCTCCTCTCCTCCCTATCCAAGCCTCTCTCTCTACCTCCCTATCCAAGCCTCTCTCTCTACCTCCCTATCCAAGCCTCTCTCTCTACCTCCCTATCCAAGCCTCTCTCTCTCTACCTCCCTATCCAAGCCTCTCTCTCTCTACCTCCCTATCCAAGCCTCTCTCTACCTCCCTATCTAAGCCCTATCCAAGCCTCTCTCTCTCTACCTCCCTATCCAAGCTCTCTCTCTCTACCTCCCTATCCAAGCCTCTCTCTCTACCTCCCTATCCAAGCCTCTCTCTCTCTACCTCCCTATCCAAGCCTCTCTCTCTACCTCCCTATCAAGCCTCTCTCTCTACCTCCTATCCTCTATCCATCTCTCTCTCTACCTCCCTATCCAAGCCTCTCTCTCTCTACCTCCCTCTATCTCTTCTCTCCTCCCTCTCTCTCTACCTCCCTATCCAAGCCTCTCTCTCTCCTCCTATCCAAGCCTCTCTACCTCCCTATCCAAGCCTCTCCTCCCTATCCAAGCCTCCTCTCTACCTCCCTATCCAAGCCTCTCTCTCTACCTCCCTATCCAAGCCTCTCTCTCTCTACCTCCCTATCCAAGCCTCTCTCTCTCTACCTCCCTATCCAAGCCTCTCTCTCTACCTCCCTATCCAAGCCTCTCTCTCTACCTCTACCTCCCTATCCCTATCAAGCCTCTCTCTCCCTTCTACCTCCCTATCCAAGCCTCTCTCTCTCTACCTCCCTATCCAAGCCTCCTCTCTCTCCTCCCTATCCAAGCCTCTCTCTCTACCTCCCTATCCAAGCCTCTCTCTCTCTCTACCTCCCTATCAAGCCTCTCTCTCTCTACCTCCCTATCCAAGCCTCTCTCTCTACCTCCCTATCCAAGCCTCTCTCTCTACCTCCCTATCCAAGCCTCTCTCTCTACCTCCCTATCCAAGCCTCTCTCTCTCTACCTCCCTATCCAAGCCTCTCTCTCCTCCTATCCAAGCCTCTCTCCTCCCTATCCTACCTCCCTATCCAAGCCTCTCTCTCTACCTCCCTATCCAAGCCTCTCTCTCTACCTCCCTATCCAAGCCTCTCTCTCTACCTCCCTATCCAAGCCTCCTCTCTCTCTACCTCCCTATCCAAGCCTCTCTCTCTCTACCTCCCTATCCAAGCCTCTCTCTCTACCTCCCTATCCAAGCCTCCTATTTCTACCTCCCTATCCAAGCCTCTCTCTCTCTACCTCCCTATCCAAGCCTCTCTCTCTACCTCCTATCCAAGCCTCTCTTTCTACCTCCCTATCCAAGCCTCTCTCTCTACCTCCCTATCCAAGCCTCTCTCTTTCTACCTCCCTATCCACGCCTCTCTCTCTACCTCCCTATCCAAGCCTCTCTCTCTCTACCTCCCTATCCAAGCCTCTCTCTCTACCTCCCTATCCAAGCCTCTCTCTCTACCTCCCTATCCAAGCCTCTCTCTCTACCTCCCTATCCAAGCCTCTCTCTCTCTACCTCCCTATCCAAGCCTCTCTCTCTCTACCTCCTATCCAAAGCCTCTCTTCTACCTCCCTATCCAAGCCTCTCTCTCTCTACCTCCCTATCCAAGCCTCTCTCTCTCTACCTCCCTATCCAAGCCTCTCTCTCTACCTCCCTATCCACACCCTCTATACCTCCCTACCTCCCCTCTCTTCTACCTCCCTATCCAAGCCTCTCTCTCTACCTCCCTATCCAAGCCTCTCTCTCTACCTCCCTAAGCCTCTCTCTCTACCTCCCTATCCAAGCCTTTCTCTTTCTACCTCCCTATCCAAGCCTCTCTCTCTCTACCTCCCTATCCAAGCCTCTCTCTCTACCTCCCTATCCAAGCCTCTCTCTCTCTACCTCCCTATCCAAGCCTCTCTCTCTCTACCTCCCTATCCAAGCCTCTCTCTTTCTACCTCCTATCCAAGCCTCTCTCTCTACCTCCTATCCAAGCCTCTCTCTCTACCTCCCTATCCAAGCCTCTCTCTCTACCTCCCTATCCAAGCCTCTCTCTCTCTACCTCCCTATCCAATCCTCTCTCTCTACCTCCCTATCAAGCCTCTCTCTCTCCACCTCCCTATCCAAGCCTCTCTCTCTACCTCCCTATCCAAGCCTCTCTCTCTCTACCTCCCTATCCAAGCCTCTCTCTCTACCTCCCTATCCAAGCCTCTCTCTCTCCTCCCCTATCCAAGCCTCTCTCTCTACCTCCCTATCCAAGCCTCTCTCTCTCTACCTCCCTATCCAAGCCTCTCTTTCTACCTCCCTATCCAAGCCTTTCTCTTTCTACCTCCCTATCCAAGCCTCTCTCTCTACCTCCCTATCCAAGCCTCTCTCTCTCTACCTCCCTATCCAAGCCTCTCTCTCTCTACCTCCCTATCCAAGCCTCTCTCTCTCTACCTCCCTATCCAAGCCTCTCTCTTTCTACCTCCCTATCCAAGCCTCTCTCTCTACCTCCCTATCCAAGCCTCTCTCTCTCTACCTCCCTATCCAAGCCTCTCTCTCTACCTCCCTATATCCAAGCCTCTCTCTTTCTACCTCCCTATCCACGCCTCCTCTCTACCTCCCTATCCAAGCCTCTCTCTCTCTACCTCCCTATCCAAGCCTCTCTCTATCTACCTCCTATCCAAGCCTCTCTCTCTCTACCTCCCTATCTAAGCCTCTCTCTCTCTACCTCCCCATCTCCTCTCTCTACCTCCCTATCCAAGCCTCTCTCTCTACCTCCCTATCCAAGCCTCTCTCTATCTACCTCCCTATCCAAGCCTCTCTCTTTCTACCTCCTATCCAAGCCTCTCTCTTTCTACCTCCCTATCCAAGCCTCTCTCTCTCCTCCCTATCCAAGCCTCTCTCTCTCTACCTCCTATCCAAGCCTCTCTCTATCTACCTCCCTATCCAAGCCTCTCTCTTTCTACCTCCCTATCCAAGCCTCTCTCTTTCTACCTCCCTTTCCAAGCCTCTCTCTTTCTACCTCCCTATCCAAGCCTCTCTCTCTACCTCCCTATCCAAGCCTCTCTCTCTGTACCTCCCTATCCAAGCCTCTCTCTCTCTACCTCCCTATCCAAGCCTCTCTTTCTACCTCCCTATCCAAGCCTCTCTATTTCTACCTCCCTATCCAAGCCTCTCTCTCTCTACCTCCCTATCCACGCCTCTCTCTCTATACCTCCCTATCCAAGCCTCTCTTTCTACCTCCCTATCCAAGCCTTTCTCTTTCTACCTCCCTATCCAAGCCTCTCTCTCTACCTCCCTATCCAAGCCTCTCTCTCTACCTCCCTATCCAAGCCTTTCTCTTTCTACCTCCCTATCCAAGCCTCTCTCTCTCTACCTCCCTATCCAAGCCTCTCTCTTTCTACCTCCCCCTATCCACGCCTCCTCTCTACCTCCCTATCCAAGCCTCTCTCTCTCTACCTCCCTATCCAAGCCTCTCTCTATCTACCTCCCTATCCAAGCCTCTCTCTCTCTACCTCCCTATCTAAGCCTCTCTCTCTCTACCTCCCCATCCAAGCCTCTCTCTCTCTACCTCCCTATCCAAGCCTCTCTCTATCTACCTCCCTATCCAAGCCTCTCTCTATCTACCTCCCTATCCAAGCCTCTCTCTTTCTACCTCCCTATCCAAGCCTCTCTCTTTCTACCTCCCTATCCACGCCTCCCTCTCTACCTCCCTATCCACGCCTCTCTCTCTCTACCTCCTATCCAAGCCTCTCTCTATCTACCTCCCTATCCAAGCCTCTCTCTTTCTACCTCCCTATCCAAGCCTCTCTCTTTCTACCTCCCTTTCCAAACCTCTCTCTTTCTACCTCTCTATCCAAGCCTCTCTCAGCCTCCCTGCCTACCTTCATACCCCAGCCTCTCTCCTGTCTGGGGCTCTCCTGCCTAGCTTCTCTGCCTCTCTCTCTCAGGCACCTTGGCTGGGGTCTGTGCTGTTCTGGGACTCTTTCAACTGGGCTGTCTGGTCTCTGACAAACCACTTGGATGGAATATGACCTCTGGCTAGTGTAATCTATCTCCATTTCTTCAGTGCCACGCTATCAGTAATTACCCTCTCATTCTGTCCCCCTATCCTCTGAAGAGTGACGCCATTTCTACTCTCATCTATCTCAACGCATCCCTTCATCTCTCTCTCTCGGCTTACTCTGTCTTTCCTCAGAATCCCCTCAGATCATGTGTGCGTGTCCTTGGCTCCCAATCTAAGTTATAACATGTTCAACACCTTCTCCTCTTCTCCGTCCTAACTCACCCCGTTCCTCTTTTCTCTCTCCCTCTCACCTCAGATCCCTCAGATCAGCTATGCGTCCACGGCCCCGGAGCTCAGTGACAACACGAGGTATGACTTCTTCTCCCGCGTCGTTCCTCCGGACTCCTACCAGGCCCAGGCAATGATGGACATCGTCATGGCGATGGGATGGAACTACGTGTCCACGCTCGCCTCCGAGGGGAACTACGGCGAGAGCGGTGTCGAGGCCTTCGTGCAGATCTCCCGGGAAACAGGTACGTGGAATAGCGAAAACATGCTCAAGACACTCTGAACAACATTAGCTGCCCTAGTAAATGGCAGTCTCAAACATATCTTTTTAAAAACATCAGTGATATTAACTGTCAGATAGTACCTGTCAGCTAGAGATTGACAGTTAGTCAGCATAAAAAAACACTGATTTCATCAGATAAAGTCTCTAGTGGTTTTAACTTGTCTCTGTGTGTTTGTTGAGAGTGCTCGGGTTTGCCAGCAATCACTGATGTCTCTTTTTCTTAGTGTGAGAAGGGAAACATCAAATGACACCTCATCTCCCATATACTGAAATGCATAATGTTTGCTTGGGGAATATGGCATCAATTCAGACACCACATTCAAACAGTCAATTCAGACACGTGAATTTCCCCCAAAACTCACAGATATACATCAGTGAGCATTGGAGCCCCTGCTGTGCTTACTGCTGTAAGCAATGCTGCTAGTTTCTACTGTGTGACTTGACTGTGGGTTTCTATACTGTGGGTTTAGTTGTTGTGCTGCTCTCTTCCCTGCTGTGCTGTGCTGTGCTAAGGGCTGTGTGCTGTGACAGTGAACAGTCAGCTTTTCAGATGTTTAGCCTTGCTAGGGCTGTGCAGATGTTGACATGGCTGGAGGGGTGAGGGGGAGGAGGTGGAGGGAAGAGGAGGGGAAAGGGAGAGGATGAAGAGGAAAGAAGCAGGCCCGAACATCAGCAGTGGAGCTGTCTGTATGTCTGTCCATTTGATACGATGCTGAGCAACACATTTAAAAGCTAAACGAGAATACCCTGCAGATCCATACACTCAAATGAACATATTTCATTCAGTAGGCTCTGGGTAGGGGGCAAATTACAGTCCTAAGTGGTTAGAATGAAGTAAATGTCCATTCCTTGTTTCCTGCTCCTGAGCGGACAGCTTTAATTCCACTACACTGTGTATTGTATTCTAGTTGTGGAGTAATACTAACACCTGTCGTGAAAATTCGTACTGAGAGAGACTTTGTCATTTCTTCAAACACATATCTTTATTTAATATTGATTAATTATTACAATAATGAAGCTGTCGTCTCCACACTCTAAAATGTGTTGTTGAGGCTTAACCTTAACAAATAATGTTTGTTCTTATATAGCTGACACTAAGAATGCTTAGTCATGGCTGGTTCCACCCCTCCCATGCAGATTGGGGGGCACCACAAGCCACTTTGGGTACATATTGTGGTTATTTGCACCCGGTGTTGTTTTAACCCCCACCTGGCTTAGTCTCCCAGATGCAAGGATGATTTTGAGACAGTAAGGGATTGTTCTACTCCTAAACTATTGCTAGTAAAACCCATCATTGACCATACACCCAGATTAGCTGCAGGGAGCTAGAGTGGAGACCATAAAAACACAGCAATAGTAGAACAGAAATGTCTTACTATTTGTTAAGTATTCATTGTTAACTATTAATATCAAAGAAATCAGGTAATATGTCATTTTCACATTCCACCATTTTGAGATGTCCCTCAACTTAACAGACAATAAAGAGTTTTAAAAAGACATGAATACAAATCATCATGATCATACTGAGCACACTCCCATTGGTCAGCATGCTGGAAATAGCCATTTCCATCCCTATAGCACCATCTGTAGAAACTAAAATTAGCATATCGTAAAAATGTATTCTGTTTAGTGCCTAATGAACATGACCCAGGACAAGCATCATGATCCCACTATTTATAAGGCAATGCCTATGTACTCTATGTGCCATTGGCGTACACCTGCTATAGTTCCTGAGTATTAACGTTATCATCAAAAATGTAATTTGGTATTGGATATAGTTCAAATAGATTAGGATCAGTTTCATTCTCAGGATCAGAGTTCATCCTCTCCGTTCTCCAATCAATCCAAAATACATGAATTGCTCCACTCATATAGTTATTAACATACTAAAAATGTACTTAAATCAATTAGTCAGTTTTTGAAAATCATTCAGTTTCCAAATCATAATCAAAACCCAATTAATTATTCAACCAAAATGTAGAACAACATTCTTCAGTGATTCACATTGGTTCTATCACTCAAAGTTAAAACCCTCAATTTAACGCACATCAATGTACATTTATATTAACATACATTTATACTGACATACAATACATTAATCTTGTAATTCTAGCGTTAACTTTCTCATCAGGATTATAATTACAGTATCCCAATGCATTCTTAGTCTAAATTACTATATTTATAACCCGATACCCCAAATAAACAATCTTAGACAAGTCTAAATCAATTATGGGCACAGTTGACCAACTCTCCTATCACACTGTCGACCTAATTAATTTAGTCAAAATCTAAAATATGTTTTAACAAATCTAGGCCCTTCAAAAAATGTGCGCTGTCAGATCAATATTCAATACTAAAACATTCACTTTAAATAGTTGACACTGTTCCACATAATGATTATCATTTTAAATGACATCACCTTCCTGCTTCAATTCACTGGTGTTAACTAAACTACAAAACCGAGCAGCAATAATCAGAAACGGTCAAAGAACGTTTCCCCCTTCAACTTCATCATACCTCTACACCAAACTTAACCCACTTCGTCCCTTACAGCCCACTCGATTTCAGTGAGCACCAGTCGCTTACACCCACGGACTAAAACATGGAAACTCATCTATTCTTACCAGTACAAAAAAAACACACAAAAAAAACATTCTCAAACAACATTCTGGGTTTACCTCTATCGTAAGTTTAAAAATAAACTTGACAACTTTCTCCTCTGTCTGCTTTACACTTATTACATTTCACTAAACGAGAGCCTCTTCCTGCCCACAACTTCAATTCATCGCCACTGTAGCCTTGTTTTATCATGCAGTAATTAAGACCTATGCTCAGTTCTCAACCTATTCCCCTGGTAATGCTGCTCATTCCGTTCACCAGCTCCGGAGGTCTACGTCACCTGCCTTCTAGGCGTCACTGAACTGGATCATTACCACCAACCCCGGACTGTCTTGTCTCATTACGCACACCTGGTTCCCATTCCCCCTGATTAGTATGTGTATGTATGTGCCCTCTGTTCCCCATTGTCCTTGTTGATTATTGTTTCATGTCCGTTGGTCTTGTGAGTACCTGTACTTTGTTGTATTGGTTTCCGTGTTACCGTGTTAGTGTGCACTTGTTGTTACGGGTCTCGTTCCGTGTATTTATTAGAGGTTTACACCTTGTTCTTTTTTTGGTTTACAGCCCTGTGCTATATATACAGTTGAAGTCAGAAGTTTACATACACTTAGGTTGGAGTCATTTAAACTTGTTTTTCAACCACTCCACAAATTTCTTGTTAACAAACTATAGTTTTGACAAGTCGGTTAGGACATCTACTTTGTGCATGACACAAGTCATTTTTACAACAATTGTTACAGACAGATTATTTCACTTATAATTCACTGTATCACAATTCCAGTGAGTCAGAAGTTCACATACACTAAGTTGACTGTGCCTTTAAGCAGCTTGGAAAATTCCAGACCTACCTTCAAACTCAGTGCCTCTTTGCTTGACATTATGGGGAAATCAAAAGAAATTAGCCAAGACCTCAGAAAAACAATGGTAGACCTCCACAAGTCTGGTTCATCCTTGGGCGCAATTTCCAAATGCCTGAAGGTACCACGTACATCTGTACAAACAATAGTAAGCAAGTATAAACACCATGGGACCACACAGCCGTCATACCGCTCAGGAAGGAGACGCGTTCTGTCTCCTAGAGATGAACGTATTTTGGTGTGAAAAGTGCAAATCAATCCCAGAACAGCAGCAAAGGACCTTGTGAAGATGCTGGAGGAAACAGGTACAAAAGTATCTATATCCACAGTAAAACGAGTCCTATATCGACATAACCTGAAAGGCCGCTCAGCAAGGAAGAAGCCACTGCTCCAAAAACGCCATAAAAAAAGCCAGACTACGATTTGCAACTGCACATGGGGACAAATATCATACTTTTTGGAGAAATGTCCTCTGGTCTGATGAAACAAAAATATAACTATTTGGCCATAATGACTATCATTATGTTTGGAGGAAAAAGGGGAAGGCTTTTAAGCCCAAGAACGCCATCCCAACCGTGAAGCACGGGGGTGGCAGCATCATGTTGTGGGGGTGCTTTGCTGCAGGAGGGACTGGTACACTTCACAAAATATATGTATTGAATCAATATTTCAAGACATCAGTAAGGAAGTTAAAGCTTGGTCGCAAATGGGTCTTCCAAATGGACATTGACCCCAAGCATACTTCCAAAGTTGTGGCAAGATGTCTTAAGGACAACAAAGTCAAGGTATAGAAGTGGCCATCACAAAGCCCTGACCTTAATCCTATAGAACATTTGTGGGCAGAACTGAAAAAGCGTGTGCGAGCAGGGAGGCCTACAAACCTGCTTTAGTTACACCAGCTCTGTCAGGAGGAATGGGCCAAAATTCATCCAACTTATTGTGGGAAGCTTGTGGAAGGCTACTCGAAACGTTTGACCCAAGTTAAACAATTTAAAGGTAATGCTACCAAATACTAATTGCGTTTATGTAAACTTCTGACCCACGGGGAATGTGATAAAATAAATAAAAGCTGAAATAAATCATTCTCTCTACTATTATTCTGACATTTCCCATTCTTAAAACGAAGTGGTGATCCTAACTGACCTATGACAGGGAATTTTTACTAGGATTATTTTATTCTTTTCATTATCATCAGCAGCATTTTAAGACTTTTTTTGCTCTAGCCATTTAAATAAACCGGCGTCAACACAAAAATCTATTATATTCCCTCTGGCAAAAATGCAAAAACAAAATGGCAGTTCATAACAATGCTTAACATTCTGTATGCATTCTTAAACTACCCTCGCCACCAAGACCTTGTTGATTTCCAGAACTTGCATCATAGATTCTTCTTTACATTGTACACAATATGTGTATATATGTATTTGGCTAAGGTGTATGTAAACTTCAGACTTCAACTTTATATATACTTTATATGTGTTTGTTTTGGGCTTCGTTCCCGTCATGTTTATGACGTACACCATTTTGGGTAGTAAAATAAACTAGTTCGTATTCCTGCGCCCGTCTCCTATCATTATACAACGTGACAATTGAAATGATAAGTAAATAACCCAATTATAATGGTGTGTAGTCTTAACATCTGGCACTAAAAACGACACCATTACCGGAAAATAGCCTTAAAGTTCATCCAAGTGTTTCTTTGTAAAGATTTGCACAGATCTGGCGAGTTTAATATAAATGTATTATATTTTCCTGAAATTATTTTATTACATCACATTTGCTCCGTAATAATTATTATGATGAAAAAACCCTAAATTAGGCTTTGTTCTACCTTATAAGTTACGTCAAAATTCCACCTTAATTTGCTCTAACGTCAAGGAAAAAGGGATTTGTTCCATAAATATAGCAACTTGTCTCTTACTGCGGAAAAAAAAATACATTTTCAGGCCTCTAGTTTTCTCTAAATGTATTGCCTGGATGGAGAAAATCCCATTAGTGTTTAGACTGTAAAAAAATGCTTGACCCTTATCTCTATCAAATGATCCATAAAGAGGCCATCCTGAGCCTACGTACATTTACATGTGGGTTGTTTAAGTTGCGTATCATTATATTCCCAGTATTACTTTATCAAATCTCTAGTCATTGATTATACACACATACAATTTGTCACATTTTCATATATTCACAGAATCCATGTAAAACGTAGGAAATCTTAGGTACATGAATTAACCACTCCATGTGCATTTCCAACCACTCTCCATCCCTACGGAGCAGCTCTATATATTGAAACTTATTATCCAAAATTAAAATCAGCTTATTATACACATTTCTGCGTATTATTATCCAACCTTCAGATGAACACTTATTTCCACACTCACACAACTCTCATATCACATTCACAAACACAGGACACACAGGGGACGAGACAGACAAGAGGAAAAATGAGTTAGCGCTGTTCTTAGATTTCAAACCCGGTCTATATGAACAGGGTAACCCATACCATTATCAAAATATTGCCCAATTAGTGGTCCCAAAACAGGGTGTTGTATCCACACCTGGATATCGCCTATTGCGATTACTATGGTATAGATTCTCTTACGTCTATCCAATGTGCAAAACTACCAAAAGAGTACCCATGTCTCCTACCTAACTATGTAACACGGTCCCAAAAATCCAATCTTACCTCGTATTTACGAAGTACCAGGAATAACAAAACACTCACAACAACACCTAACAATAGTAACCCAGGGCATACCTGTTTACCTCATTTATCCAAACACTGCACATTGTAATTTGAACTTTCCCCAAGTCAGATTCCCCAAGGCGTCACCTGCACAATAAGTCCCTTGTTCAATGAGCTTCACCAAGCTGCGCTCTCGTCCTACACTCCACACGAACTTCACCAATCCTACTATGATCGACTTACTACCACGCGTCTGGACTTTTGGTTGCCCACAACTGGCAAACAAACAATCATGCCCAAGGATACTTCACTTAAGAGCAATGAGGGATTGTTCTACTCCTAAACTATCTCTAGTAAAACCCATTATTGACCATACACCCAGATTAGCTGCAGGGAGCTAGAGTGGAGACCATAAAAACACCGCATTAGTAGAACAGAAATGTCTTACTATTTGTTAAGTATTACTTGTTAACGATTATTATTATTTTTAATCAGGTAAATACTTAATTTTTCTCACACACCATGATCCTCCCACTACCTCTGTCTGTGGCGGTCTCTGGACACGGACACACACACACACGAGGGTGGTCCGGAAGATGTACCATATGTTTGGGCGTACACGTGTTCGTCTATGTGCCTACATGTATGTGTGTGAGGAGTCTGAGACGAGAGAGAAGTCGACTGACTGTCCCTCTGAAGGGGTTTTAATGAAGAGAAGCTGGGAGGAGGAGAAGAGAGAAGGATGAGGCGAGGGGGAAAGGGGAAGAGAGGAACAACAGAATGAGGCCACAGCAGGCTACATGGATGTAATCACAAAGTAATGACAGGTGTCATAAGACCAACCATTCTCTCTCTCTCTCTCTCTCTCTCTCTCTCTCATTGCCAGTGATTGAATTAAGGAGTGATTGTTAGGTGATTGAATTATTATTTAATATTATTATTACTATGATGACTGCCACCACCGCTTACGCTCCTCCCTGCGTACTGCTACTGAGCAGCTGTGGTAATTGCTGTTTAATCGAGGAGTTATGATTCCAGAGACGTTGTGTTTGTGTTCGTGAAGCACGTCTCAGCTCCCTTTAGGCATATTAAGGATGTTTTCACCATAACGTGTAAGATGCACCTAACCATTAATGATGGGAGATGTCTGATGGGATGATGGGAGATGTCTGTAGAGAGAGGCAATGGTGTGTCCATTTTAACTAGCTGACTCTCTCCTCTTGCGTGAGGCAGGGGAAAGCGAGGGAGTGAAAGCAGGAGAGACCGAGAGGGAACGAGAGAGGGAACGAAAGACCTTGAGCATTCAGGTTGACTATAGGTTGTGACAGTGTCGTACACTATTTTCCTATTTCTGCGTGTGAAGAAGAAGAGAGAAAGGAGGGAGAGAGAGAGAGAGCATGAGAGAGAAGGCGTGGGAGAGAGGGAAGAGACTGGGGGGGTTTGAGAGACCGAGAGGAAGAGGGATAGAGTGAAAGAGAGGGAGAGACAGAGAGATGCGACATGGAGAGAGAGAGAGATTGAGGTAGAGTGATCCAGATGGAAGGTAGAGAGATCCAGATGGGAGGTATTCTCTCTCTCCCGTCCAGACATCCAGATGACAGGCTCTCCTCCAGCTGTAGGATAAGAGTTGGATTACAACATAGAGATGGAGGATTCACACACACACACAGAGCGAGGGAGACAGAAGATTTAACAGACAGACAATTAGCCTAGTAACTAATGTCACACGATAGTCAGATGAGAAAGTCAATAGACATGCAACAATGAGCACCATGTTTCAGCGTCGGCTTGGTAGGAAGTAACAATCCCTGTTTCCTCTGTGTGTGTGTGTGTGTGTGTGTCTCCTCTCAGCTCCCCTGCCTCCCTTCTGGTAACAACCTCTCATAAATACCTATCCAATTGACCTTTGTTTCATTTGTTCATTAACCTTTGATTATATTCCATTCACATTTAGCAAACAAACCAGGGCTCCCAGACGAGATGCGTCCAAAAAAGATAATGACAGCAAATGATTAGCAAACAAGGGATGAACGTAGGTTCACTGAGCCTGAACCGTTCCCTGAACAGTTCCACATGACTGGACCTCATTGTGGTGGGGAGACTGGGACAGCTGTAGACTGACAGTTATAATGACCAGCATCTGTGTGTGTGTGTGTGTGTGTGTGTGTGTGTGTGTGCGTGTGTGCGTGCGTGCGCCTGTCGGTGTGCGTGTTTAGTGTGTGTGTGTATCTGTGTGTGTGTGTGTGTGTGTGCGTGCGCGCGCCTGTCGGTGTGCGTGTTTAGTGTGTGTGTGTATCTCTGTGTGTGTGTGTGTGTGTTGACAAACATCTCTCCCATTGCCTCTCCGTGTTGAGTAGCAGTGGCTGCCTCAAGGCTAGACGAGGCCAGTACATGACAGTGCTGACGAGAGACTGACATCCTAGAAGGACCCATCATGACAGTGCTGACGAGAGACTGACATCCTAGAAGGACCCATCATGACAGTGCTGACGAGAGACTGACATCCTAGAAGGACCCATCATGACAGTGCTGACGAGAGACTGACCTCCTAGAAGGACCCACCATGACAGTGCTGACGAGAGACTGACATCCTAGAAGGACCCACCATGACAGTGCTGACGAGAGACTGACCTCCTAGAAGGACCCACCATGACAGTGCTGACGAGAGACTGACCTCCTAGAAGGACCCACCATGACAGTGCTGACGAGAGACTGACCTCCTAGAAGGACCCACCATGAACAGTGCTGACGAGAGACTGACCTCCTAGAAGGACCCACCATGACAGTGCTGACGAAGGACCCACCATGACAGTGCTGACCCTCCTAGAAGGACCCACCATGACAGTGCTGACGAGAAACTGACCTCAGTGCTGACTAGAAGGACCCACCATGACAGTGCTGACGAGAGACTGACCTCCTAGAAGGACCCACCATGACAGTGCTGACGAGAGACTGAACTCCTAGAAGGACCCACCATGCTGACGAGACAGACAGTGCTGACGAGAGACTGACCTCCTAGAAGGACCCACCATGACAGTGCTGACGAGAGACTGACCTCCTAGAAGGACCCACCATGACAGTGCTGACTGACCTCCTAGAAGGAGACTGACCTCCTAGAAGGACCCACCATGACAGTGCTGACGAGAGACTGACCTCCTAGAAGGACCCACCATGACAGTGCTGACGAGAGACCTGACCTCCTAGAAGGACCCACCATGACAGTGCTGACGAGAGACGGACCTCCTAGAAGGACCCACCATGACAGTGCTGACGAGAGACTGACCTCCTAGAAGGACCCACCATGACAGTGCTGACGAGAGACTGACCTCCTAGAAGGACCCACCATGACAGTGCTGACGAGAGACGGACCTCCTAGAAGGACCCACCATGACAGTGCTGACGAGAGACTGACCTCCTAGAAGGACCCACCATGACAGTGCTGACGAGAGACTGACCTCCTGAGAAGGACCCACCATGACAGTGCTGACGAGAGACTGACCTCCTAGAAGGACCCACCATGACAGTGCTGACGAGAGACTGACCTCCTAGGACCCAGGACCCACCACCATGACAGTGCTGACGAGAGACTGACCTCCTAGAAGGACCCACCATGACAGTGCTGACGAGAGACGGACCTCCTAGAAGGACCCACCATGACAGTGCTGACGAGAGACTGACCTCCTAGAAGGACCCACCATGACAGTGCTGACGAGAGACTGACCTCCTAGAAGGACCCACCATGACAGTGCTGACGAGAGACGGACCTCCTAGAAGGACCCACCATGACAGTGCTGACGGACTGACTCCTAGAAGGACCCACCATGACAGTGCTGCTGACCTCCTAGAAGGACCCACCATGACAGTGCTGAGAGACTGACCTCCTAGAAGGACCCACCATGACAGTGCTGACGAGAGACTGACCTCCTAGAAGGACCCACCATGACAGTGCTGACGAGAGACTGACCTCCTAGAAGGACCCACCGATGTTGGTGGATGTTAGACTTTAGAGCAGACTTAATTTAACCCTGTTGTCTCTTAGCCTCTCCCTCTTGTGTAGTAGTGGACACCTCGAGGCAAGATCAGGCCAGTTCATGACACTGCATTCATCCATGTGTAATGTCAGGGGAGGGGTACTGCATGGCTTGTAATACGTCTGGAGGATGTTGACATTAGGACAGACATAACCCTATTCCTCTTGTGCAATAGTGGGTGCCTAGTGGCTAGAGGAGGGATATGCCTAGTGATGTGATCATCCAGGCCGTAAGGCATTGCCTAAATGAATCACCAGAAGGAGATCCACAGAAGATCCCATGCCCTCGTGGAATAGCCTAAAGCGACAACCTCTCCTCACCCCTCCTGCACCCCCTTTCCCCTTCTCCCCCTTTTCTCTTCCTCCTCCACTCTCCAATAGTTAGTATCAGAGCATGCTTGTTACACAGACAGACCGACAGGCAGATTCAGAGACGTGCCTGGAGAAGGCCAGGGCCTCCAAACCTCCAGACTGCGGAGTAGTAGCTCCAGTGACATCCAGACAGATCCAGGCAGAGGCCCTGACTATGGCCTGTCATGACAGGCCTCAGGCGGGCATTCGACAGGCCTGACCAAGGGGCTGACACGGAGTGGAGGGAACTGACCATGAGTCACCATGGCTGGTGAATGAAAGGACACAGTGACAACACCCTCCAGCCACCTTTCTCTCTAATGATCATTAAGGAAATCTTCATCTTCTGCCTCCAGACCCCTGGTCAGATCTGGCAGAGAGAGGCAGTAGCTGACTGGGCCAGCAATAATGAACACGGCTCTGAATCAGTTACCTTCTCCTGGAGCAATGCCAGCTTATCCCAGCCTCTGTCCCCCAGGCGACAACAACCCAGCTCAGTACCTGCCACTAGGGCAAAAGCCTAACGCAACCCAGCACAACCTTCTGCCAGCCTGTAGAGCTTTGACCCTAAACCAACCATTATAACCAGGAGAGGGATTCTCTGACCTTACATCACCCCAGCCTGCAGTTGTCCCTGCTGGGGTGAAGAAGAGAGGATAAACCCTGGGAACTGGAGACCAGAGAGCCTGTGTGTCTGCCGGGGCTCTTAGCCAGTGTGTGTGTGTGCGTGTGTGTGTGGAAGCCTCGAGGGATTAGGGAAACCACATCTCCATAATGTAAAGGACTGTGAGTTTTAGTCACCAGCCCTGAACAGAGAACAGATACCAGCACCAGCACACAATGACTGTTCTATAGCAACTCAACTGGCATGGGAGACGAATTCAAAGCACCACAGATGGACGAACGAAGACAAAACATCTCTTTGAGAATCATTCATTAAATGGTTATCTCAACGAGCTATTTAATTAGCTTTGTAGGATTTAATGATTTAATCACCAGACTTTAATTTCCATCGCTGTCTGAAATCCTCGCTGTCCCTCAACTACGGTGGAGGTCTGACTCATTTTACAGACCATAATATTGTATGAGTCAGCCTAAAGCCGTGTATGTGTGTGTGTGTGTGTGTGTGTGTATGTGGAAACGTTGTTTTCAGGCACCCTGTCCCCACAGATCAGTTGTGGATTAAAACACAGGTGTCTGCCTTCATCTGACTGTTCATCATGCCACACCACAGCACTGTATGAGACACCGCATAAGACGCTGTGTTGATTGATGATGGAGGGAGTAGAGAGCTTATATGGAGGAGGAGGAGGAGGATGAGGAGGAGGATGAGGAGGAGGAGAAAGAGAAAGAGAAAGAAGAGGATGACATTGACAACGTAGTGGAGGCCTATCCTTCACTGTCAGCCATTGTCCCCCGGGTGGCTTTATTCTCCCAGATCCTTGTCCTTGATTATGGGCTTCTGAGGATCAAGGGTAGGGGCTGATGTAATTCATCATTGTCTCAGAAAAGCACACACAGAGAGAGAGAGGAGAGGTCATGAGCAGATGAGCTCCTGCATTTTTCAGCATGTTCTTAAGAAAAAGATTTAGAGTTAGATAAACTTGGATTTTTTTGTCAGGGACCTAAACAGGATGCTACCCTCTACAACATAACCTTGACTCCAAATCAAAACTTAAAACCTTTCGTCTGATTTTGGACGGAAATACGGAATCACGTGGAAGGTTTACAACTACTAAAGATTATTATTCCAAAGGTATACAGCAAATGTTCTGGAAAACAAAAGAAACCTGAAAACACCATCCAACCTGGAACGGAGTGAGTAATGGTTAGTCTGAAGCTATATTTTATTTCCAAAAGCCAAGAAGAAAAATACATTACATTACTTTATAAGGACTGAATGCTAAATGAAGGCTGCCAAGCTTGATACAAACTCAATTAGCACTGACGTGTCAAGTCAGAGATGTCAAAGCCCTTTAGCCCAACAATGGCATGAGAGTCGCACAGTCTACTCCAACCAAATGGAGAGGCATTAGAAGCTGCCTCCCGCTGTTCAGAGTTAATTAAAATACAGTACCCCGTGTATGTAAAGAATGATAAGACACAAAAAGAGCACAAAATGAAGCTCTTTATGGAAAATCAAGAGACATTTTTCGCTGACTATTATAAGAATGGGAACATCAGCAACCTCATCTTCCACACAGACCATCTCCTGGCATGGCGCAGTGCTATATTAGCACTCTACCCCTCTGTTAAGGGGGGTGGGGGGTTGTTACCAAGGGGTGGAAACTCAGGATACTATACAACGAGGACTCTGAGTCAGCTAATATAAATCTCTATAAGTCTGGAACAGTATTGGTACAGGGCAACCCCAAACAGTTTCAGCTGGACTTTCACCTAATCAAAGAATTAGCTCAGCAGGAGAAGCTCTCCCTTGAGAAAGATACCCCCAAACCCGAGCGGGTCAGACCAGACCTCTTCATTCATACAACCCCACAGACGAGCAACCCCAAGCAGAAAGTAAGTCAACCTCCCAGCACAGAGTGCTACTCCCTCATTGAAATGAAGGATACATTCACCCAGCTGGAGGTAAGGCAGGTGGAGCTGGAGCAGCAGGTGTTTACACTCCAGTCTGCACAGACCCAGACAACAGTCCAGCACAACAACACCCCCTTAACCAGACCCGGAGAGCTGGAGGTGGAGAGAGACATATCTGCACTCTGGACTGTGGTGAGACAACTTCAACAGGAAGCAGGAGCAGGAAACGAACAGAGCACTAGAGGAGAGGATCAGACTGCTGGAGGAGAGGGTGAGGGGGATGGCATGTGACAGAGAACAACCCACTAGAGAGGTGGCCACCCCCGCAGAGGAGTGAGCAGAACAGCCCACCTCAGCTCCCGACAAAAGTCTTGACACCACAGCAGAACAGTCCACCTCAGACCCTGACCACGTCGACATCACAGCTGGACAGACAAATGAAGAACCCCAAGCCCAGGGGATCTCACCCCCTCTGAGCACCCCCCCCCCTGTCAGCCACCCTAATACCCCTCCTGACAACCCCCAACACCCACTGAGGACATGTGCCAAAACACCCAGCGCACCCTAGACCTTCTGCCTGAGGACCAACTAGGTACAGCTAGCCACATAATAATACACACAGGCCCAAACGACCTGAGAGCACAGCAGGAAAGGGTGGCCACAGCACTCAAGTGTTTGAAAAAGCATCTTCTACTTTCCCCTATGCACAAGTGGTTATATCCACCCTGCTACCACAAAGACTTCCACCTTGCTACCATACAGCGGGTAAACAGAAGTATTTCCCGTGACTGTGCCTCAAAACCAAATGTTTACCTGGCCCACCACTTCACCCTGGACTTGAACAGCCTTTATGGCCAGGTCCACCTATACAAGGCAGCAGTTCCCACCTTTGCCCGGACCCTAAAGGACATCGCTCTCAAACGCAGCCCCAACACTTCACACAAGAGCAACAGATCAATAGACACCCGCCCAGACCAGCGAGACCCACCCTCCCAAACCTACACATAGAGGACCCACATCGAGAGGACCTACATCCAGCCTACAACACCACTGTGATGACCCTCCCACTCTGTCTGCCATATTCTGTCTTTGTTCTTGTTTCCTTATTAGGATGCCGGTAGGCGGAGTTGGGAGGGTCGTCAGCTTCATGGGAAACACCTGGGCCAGGTGTATCCCAGGATAAATAGACCTCTTCCACATTCATGGAGGAGACTCTCTCCATGCAGACGCCTTTGTAGATTGTGTTGTGGTTCTTGGTGGCCTTTTGTTTGTTTGCTTTGGCACCTTTCAACACCCTGCATTATCACATTCATGCATGCAAAACACTCACTTATACTACTGATTACTGATTACACACACCATTGTATATTTTCCTTAGTTGCTTTAGTTAATAAATATATATTTTGTTACTCCTTATCTCCACGTTGTCTCCCTTTGTTACGGGCTTTGAGCCGGTTCGTGACAAGTGGGGGCTCATCCGGGATCTTTGAACTATTGGTTTGGGAGACCGTGGAGGTACGTGTTTGGTTTGCATATTGAGTTTGATAGGCCCAGTATTGGTTGTCTTTGTTGTTTGGTTTGTGTGCTGCGTTGGAGAGATAATGGTTAGTTTCCAGGCCCTGCCTAGCCTGGAAACTCTTGTTCTACTTTCTGTTGGGAAGTCAGTCTGAGGAGGTGAGTAAATCGGCTGTGTACCTCGGTAGGAGATTTGTGTAGGGTAGTGGAACTTGCTACCCGGCGCTATAGCCTTTTTCCCCTGATAGGCTTAGCGACGTGTTTCAATTTTGGACATGTTGGGCATGGTTAAATGTTTGTTATTTTTGTGTGGTGTCTGTGGACTGAGCAGTTGTCTCGGGGGCACATCCGTGGCTTGGTGGAATTTGCCAGCATGCTGGGGAGTTCTATTTCCTTGCCAGCGGGCTATAGTGCGTAAATACCCACCGCAAATCTGCACGAAGACTAGGGTTGAGTTATTGTAGGTTTTGGGGAAGCTCCGTATCTCATCTCTCTTCTGTGGTGCTCAGGGTGATTGTCATTTCTCTGGTTGTGGTCTGATGTGCTCAGCAGAGGGGTTGAGCAAGATTATTTACTTATGACTATGGTGTCTCATGTACACAAGTTCATTCGCTTTCCATCAGAGGACCTGTTAGAATTATGTACTAAAGAACAGCTGTTGAAGATCGCTGAACACTACAAGGTTAAATGATTGAAATTAGTGACTATGAATCGTTGGAAGTGACTATGAATCGTTGGAAGTGACTATGAATCGTTGGGACTATGAGTTGGGAGTTGTAAAATTAAGAAGGACCCTGATGTTCTTTTCGTTGGAGTTCGTAGCTGTTGGTCTTTTGTGACATGTTCCTGAATGTTTACGTGACTGACCATTGTTTCGGGTTGCCATGTTCTCTTTCCTGTCTGTTCCCTCCTGGTCTTGTGTTCTTCTTTCCTCTTAAATATTGCTTCCTATGCGCAAAGGTTGCTGAGGTCTGGGGAGGAGGAGGTTGGTTGGTGCAGGTGGAGGTGTGAACACATAACCCTGTGTCAATTTGGGACGCAGAGGCTGTGTCAATTTGGGACGCAGAGGCTGTGTCAATTTGGGACGCAGAGGCTGTGTCAATTTGGGACGCAGAGGCTGTGTCAATTTGGGACGCAGAGGCTGTGTCAATTTGGGACGCAGAGGCTGTGTCAATTTGGGACGCAGAGGCTGTGTCAATTTGGGACGCAGAGGCTGTGTTTGTTCCGGGGCCCTTGTTGGTCCCCGGTTTTATGGGGGGGAATGTGACGACCCTCCCACTCTGTCTGCCATATTCTGTCTTTGTTCTTGTTTCCTTATTAGGATGCCGGTGGGCGGAGTTGGGAGGGTCGTCAGCTTCATGGGAAACACCTGGGCCAGGTGTCTCCCAGGATAAATAGACCTCTTCCACATTCATTTAGGAGACTCTCTCCATGCAGACGCCTTTGTAGATTGTGTTGTGGTTCTTGGTGGCCTTTTGTTTGTTTGCTTTGGCACCTTTCAACACCCTACATTATCACATTCATGCATGCAAAACACTCACTTATACTACTGATTACACACACCATTGTATATTTTCCTTAGTTGCTTTAGTTAATAAATATATATTTTGTTACTCCTTATCTCCACGTTGTCTCCCTTTGTTACGGGCTTTGAGCCGGTTCGTGACACCACCAGCCACACCTCCACCCCAACAAATCAACATCCCCCCCAAGTCAACCATACCACACCCAATTTAGGCCCCCTCAGATCAGACCTATGCCCCTCCCACCCACCCCATGCACTACCCCCGCAAAGAGGGCCTCAACATGGAAGTTGAACATATGCCCAGGCCTTGAGCAGGCAAACAGACCCAACCCCCACTCTCACACTAGCCCAAGCCCAAGCCAATGGCATGTACCAGATGCTCAGCAGGCTCTGCTCACACTTACTGGTCTGAGACCAAACCACACGACCAATAACATTGGACACTTTATGGAACACAAAGCCTTCACTATCTCATACTGGAATATCCAAGGCTTGAGGTCATCTGCCTTTGGCCTAAAGAGCAGGAACCTGGACTTCATGAAAGAAATACAGACATTGTCATCCTACAAGAAACATGGTATAACATGGACCCACTGGTTGCCCTCTAGGTTACAGAGAGCTGGTAGTCCCATCCACCAAACTACCAGGTGTGAAACAGGGAAGAGACTCATGGGGTATGCTAATTTGGTATAGAGCAGCCCTTAACTCACTCCGTTAAATTAGTCAAAACAGGAACATTTTAAATTTGTCTAGAAATTCAAAAGGAAATTATCTTAACAGAGAAAAATGTCCTCCTGTGTGCTACCTATATCCCTCCAATATAATACCCATACTTTAACAATGACAGCTTCTCCATCCTAGAGGGGGAGATCAACATGTCCAGGCCCAGGGACATGTACTAGTCGGTGGTGACCTAAATGCCAGAACCGGACAAGAACCTGACATCCTCAGCACACAGGGGGACAAACACCAGTCTGGAGGTGACAGCATTCCCTCCACCATATGCCCCCTATGCACAACTATGACAACATAACCAACAAAACGGGTCACAACTCCTGCAGTTCTGTCGGAAGCTGGGTATGTACATAGTCAATGGTAGGCTTCGAGGGGACTCCTATGGTAGGTACACCTATAGCTCATATCTTGGCAGTAGTACTGTAGACTACTTTATCACTGACCTCAACCCAGAGTCTCTCAGAGCGTTCACAGTCAGCCCACTGACACCCCTTTCAGATCACAGTAAAAACACAGTCTACTTGAACAGAGCAATATTTAATTATGAGTAATCAAATCCAAAGGACTCAAACGGCCCTTTTTCAGGACCCTGTCTTCCAAAGATAATTCATAAAAATCTAAATAACTTCATAGATCTTCATTGAAAAGGGTTTTAACACGGTTTCCTATAAACAATTAATGAACATGCACCTGCGGAATGGTCGTTAAGACACTAACAGCTTACAGACGGTAGGCAATTAAGGTCACAGTTATGAAAACTTAGGACACAAAAGAGGCCTTTCTACTGATTCTGAAAAACAACAAAAGAAAGATGCCCAGGGTCCCTGCTCATCTGCGTGTACGTGCCTTAGACATGCTGCAAGGAGGCATGAGGACTGCAGATGTGGCCAGGGCAATAAATTGCAATGTCCATACTGTGAGACGCCTACGACAGTGCTAAAGGGAGACAGGACAGTGGCAGACCACGTGTAATAACACCTGCACAGGATCGGTACATCCGAACCTCACACCTGCGGGAGAGGTACAGGATGGCAACAACAACTGCCCTAGTTACACCAGGAACGCACAATCCCTCCATCAGTGCTCAGACTGTCCGCAATAGGCTGAGAGAGGCTGGACTGAGGGCTTGTAGGCCTGTTGTAAGGCAGGTCCACACCAGACAGGTAAGGCAGGTCCTCACCGGTAACAATGTCGCCTATGGGCAAAAACCCACCGTTGCTGGACCAGACAGGACTAGCCAAAAGTGCTCGTCACTGACGAGTCGCGGTTTTGTCTCACCAGGGGTGATGGTCAGATTTGTGTTTATCGTGGAAGAAATGAGCGTTACACCGAGGCCAGTACTCTGGAGCGGGATCGATTTGGAGGTGGAGGATCCGTCATGGTCTGGGGCGGTGTGTCACAGCATCATTGGACTCAACGCTGTGCGTTACAGGGAAAAAATCCTCCTCCCTCATGTGGTACCCTTCCTGCAGGCTCATCCTGACATGACCCTCCAGCATGACAATGCCACCAGCCATTCTGCTCGTTCTGTGGGTGATTTCCTGCAAGACAGGAATGTCAGTGTTCTGCCATGGCCAGCAAAGAGCCCGGATCTCAATCCCATTGAGCACGTCTGGGACCTGTTGGATCGGAGGGTGAGGGCTAAGGGCCATTCCCCCCAGAAATGTCTGGGAACTTGCAGGTGCATTGTTGGAAGAGTGTGGTAACATCTCACAGCAAGAACTGGCAAATCTGGTGCAGTTCACAAGGAGAAGATGCACTGCAGTACTTAATGCAGCTGGTGGCCACACCAGATTACTGACTGTTGCTTTTGATGTTGACCCCCGCTTTGTTCAGAGACACATTATTCCATTTCTGTTAGTCACATGTCTGTGGAACTTGTTTAGTTTATGTCTGAGTTGTTGAATATTGCTATGTTCATACAAATATTTACAGCGTGAAAATAAACGCAGTTGACAGTGAGGACGTTTCTTTTTTTGCTGAGTTTATTAAGAAATGCTATAGATGGAAGGAATGTAGTGTGGAAACCTACCAAAAAACAATTAGGCAACAACAAATTCAATCCCATTTAGAGAACTTCCTGGACAAAACGTTCTACTGTAATAGTGACGGTGTAAACTTGGCAGTAGAAAATCTCAGCTTCCCTATCAAATCTAAAAATGTCAAACAGAAAACTGAAGAAAAATGAACAATAATAATGATAAATGGTTTGATGAACAATACAAAAACCTAAGAAAGAAATTGAGAAACCTTTTCAACCAAAAACATAGAGACCCAGAAAACCTGAGTCTACACCTTCACTATGGTGTATCACCAAAACAATACAGAAATATACTATGGAAAAAGATGGAAAAGCACATCAGAAATCAGCGCAGTGTAATTGAACAATTCATAGACTCTAAACGTCTCTTTTTGAGATTTTGATAATTAGCGGGCCCCAGACCTCACAACCATAAAGGGCAATGGATTCTATAACTGATTTAAGTATTTTTTGCCAGATCCTTATTTTTTGTCAGAATCTTATGTTCTTCTTGATGGCATAGAATGCCCTTCTTGCCTTGTCTCTCAGATCGTTCACAGCTTTGTGGAAGTTACCTGTGGCGTTGATGTTTAGGCCAAGGTATGTATAGTTTTTTGTGTGCTCTAGGGCAACAGTGTATAGATGGAATTTGTATCTGTGGTCCTTGTGACTGGACCTTGTTTGGAACACCATTATTTTGGTCTTACTGAGATTTACTGTCAGGGCTCAGGTCTTGCAGAATCTGTGCAGAAGATCTAGGTGCTGCTGTAGGCCCTCCTTGGTTGGTGACAGAAGCACCAAATCATCAGCAAACAGTAGACATTTCATATTCTAGTAGGGTGAGGCTGGGTGCTGCAGACTGTTCTAGTGCCCTCGCCAATTCGTTGATATATATGTTGAAGAGGGTGGGGCTTAAGCTGCATCCCTGTCTCATCTCACAGCCCTGTGGGAAGAAATGTGTGTATTTATTGCCTATTTTAACAGCACACTTGTTGTTTGTGTACATGGATTTTATAATACCCTATGTTTTCCCCCAACATCACTTTCCATCAATTTGTGTAGCAGGCCCTCAAGGCTTTTTTAAAAACTCAACAAAGCATGAGAAGACTTTGCCTTTGTTTGGCTTTGTTTGTTTGTTTGTTATTTAGGGTGTGCAGGGTGAATATGTGGTCTGTCATACGATAATTTGATAAAAATCCAATTTGACATTTGCTCAGTGCATTGTTTTCACTGAGGAAATGTACGAGTCTGCTGTTAATGATAATGCAAAGGATTTTCCCAATGTTGCTGTTGACGCACAATAGTTATTGGGGTCAAATATCTCTCCACTTTTGTGGATTGGGGTGATCAGTCCTTGGTTCCAAATACTGGGGAAGATGCCAGAGCTAAGGATGATGTTAAATAGTTTAGTATAGCCAATTGGAATTTTTTGTCTGTATGTTTTATAATTTCATTGAGGATACCATCAACACCACATGCCTTTTTGGGTTGGAGTGTCTTTATTTTGTCCTCTAGTTCATTCAAGGTAATTGGAGAATCAAGTGGGTTCTGGTAGTCTTTAATAGTTGATTCTACGATTTGATCATGTATATGTTTTTGTTATTTGTCCTTTGTTATAGTGCCAAAAATATTGGAGAAGTGGTTTAAACATACATCTCCATTTTGGATAGATAATTCTTTGTGTTATTTTTTGTTTAGTGTTTTCCAATTTTCCCAGAAGTGGTTAATTCTACAACCACCTAAAAGGAAGCAATTCCCAAACCTTCCATAACAAAGCCATCACCTACAGAGAGATAAACCTGGAGAAGAGTCCCCTAAGCAAGCTGGTCCTGGGGCTCTGTTCACAAACAGACCGCACAGAGCCCCAGGATAGCAACACAATTACACCCAACCAAATCATGAGAAAATAAAAGGATAATTACTTGACACATTGGAAACCATTTTTAAAAAACAGAGCAAGCTAGAATGCTATTTGACCATAAACAGAGAGTACACAGTGGCAGAATACTTGACCACTGTAAAGCTTTGACTATGTACAGGCTCAGTGATCATAGCCTTGCTATTGAGAAAGGCCGCCGGAGGCAGACCTGGCTATCAAGAGAAGGCAGGCTATGTGCACACTGCCCACAAAATGAGGTGGAAACTGAGCTGCACTTCCTAACCTCCTGCCAAATGTATGACCATATTAGAGACACATATTTCCCTCAGATTACACAGATCCGCAAAGAATTCGAAAACAAACACGATTTTGATTAACTCCCATATCTACTGGTTGAAATAGCACAGTGTGCCATCACAGCATCAAGATTTGTTACTGTTGCCACAAGAAAAGGGCAACCAGTGATGAACAAACACCATTGTAAATATAACCCATATTTGTTTATTTTCCCTTTTGTACTTTAACCATTTTTACATCGTTATAACACTGTATATATACATAATATGACATTTGTAATGTCTTTATTCTTTTGGAACTTTTGTGAGTGTAATGTTTACTGTTCATTTCACTTTTGTTTATCATCTACTTCACTTGCTTTGACAATGTTAACATATGTTTCCCATACCAATAAAGCCCCTTGAATTGAAAAGAGAGAGAGAGAGAGAGAGAGAGAGAGAGAGAGAGAGAGAGAGAGAGAGAGAGAGAGAGAGAGAGAGAGAGAGAGAGATTTTGTGAGTTTTAAATACTCTTTATTGGGTCTGGGGGCCCACCACACAATAAATACTCATACAAAACCACAGTTACACATCAATTAAAAACACCAACTCCAATTCCTCCTCCACAGTAACTACACACAACAGCCTCTGTATACCCCATATCCTCAAAAACAGATCGTTATTGTTGACAAGTTTGTAATAGGCAAACTCAATCCTTAGTCTCGCTGCAAACATTCCCTCCAGCATTCCCACCACATCCACAGACCCCTGTCCCCGAATGCTGTTCTTTCGGGTCTTCCATATCGCTAATTTTGCTGCCCCTAACACAAAATTAAGCAACACAACTACACCCTTTTGACTGAACCTGTACTTTGGCCCAAATATATACAGTTGGGAAGAGAAAACTTCTCCCAACGTTGAGAACCAATCAGTGATCAGTTCAATCATCCCAACCAACCTGGGACACAATAAAAACAGATGTGCCAGAGATTCAGACCCAGCACAGAATGGACACCCCTCCCCAACAGTAGGATCCAGGTGTACCAGATGCATATTGGTGGCTATAGCTCCATGTATTATCCTCCATTGGAGGTCAGCTGTCCTCTTATCAATAGGCAGTTTATATAATGATCGCCAACAGCCTTTTGGAGAGGCACCTGGACCAAGCACATCCGCCCACCTCGTCGATTTTACCCCTTCCAGGGAAGAGGCATGGGACACCTTTACACATATTCTGTACATGGCCTTCTTTCCCACCTCCATAAACTCCCCCAGCTCTGGGGTATCGAAGGAAAGCAGCGTCCCCACGTCCTCTTCAAATGCCCCCATCGCAGCACTAACAATCAGTGCAGGGAACACATAATCCAGACCCTCCTTCCACCGATCAGAATTGGAAGTGTCAGTCACATACTGCAGATGAATCACTGGCAAGGAATCGCAGACCTCATCGACGACCTTCCTCAGTAGACGAGATGATCGGATCCCCGCTCTTTCTCCCAGCACCTCCAATCTGCTCCTGCTCTGCATCAGATGACCCAGCTTGGTACACCCCACGCCTAACAGGCATGAACGTAGGCTAGCTGAACCCAGAACACGGGACTGGATGGCAGTGTTGTGAAAAAGAGGCTCTTCAAAAAGCCACATCCCTGGTGGCGTGCAGGCCTTACGGGACTTGACAAAGACTCTCCAAGCCTGCATAACAGACTCATAAAATGGAGTCAGGCCAGTCAAATCACCCCCTCCAGCTTTAAGAGGAAAAGATGCTTGTCGAAGCCCAAACAGCCCGCTCTCCTCATCAATATGTAGGCTGTTTCGACCCAGCTAGAACAGTCTCTGTACAACAATCTCTGGGCTGCTTGGAGCCTGAAAGCCGTGATCCTAGAGGAAATGTCCACCAGGCCTTGCCCACCCTCGTGCAGTGGCAGGTACAGGGCTGCAGCTTTAATCCAGTGTTGCCCAGACCAGAAGAAATTGACAAGGGTCCTCTGAAGCTCTTGTATCAGACCCTTTGGTGGCTGTAAAATCATTAGTCTGTGCCACAGGGTAGAAGCAGCAAGATTATTAGCTACCAGGACCCGTCCCCTATAAGACAGCTGGGGCAACACCCATTTCCACCTTGACAGTCTGGCACACACTTTCTCCACTACACCCTCCCAGTTCTTTTTTTTGAAAGACATCGGAGCCTAGAAAAACCCCCAAAGTCTTCATTCCATCTCTGCCCCACTGAAGCCCCCCTGGTAACCGTGGAGTAGACCCCATCTGAAGCTGACCTGCCCACAGCGCTTCACTCTTTCCCCAATTGACTTTAGCTGAGGAGGCCCCCTCATACACCTTTAAAGCGTTTGAGAGAACCTTAACATCCTCACCCCTGTAATAAAAACTATCACGTCATCTGCATACGCAGACAGTGCTATCGTGGGACCCTTCGTTACACCTGGCACAAAGAAACCAGTAAGCTTCGCTCTTAAAAAACAAAGCATTGGTTCAATCGCCAGACTATATAACTGCCCTGAAATTGGGCATCCCTGCCTGATGCCCCTTTCGACAGGGATGGGGCAACTTAAACCACCACCCACCTTCACCATACACGAGGCTCCAGCATACAGTAAATTCACCCAAGACAGAAAAACATCCCCAAACCCAAAGGCTTTCATTATTTTAAACAAGTACTGGTGGTCCACACGATCAAAAGCCTTCTCCTGATCCAACGAAAGTAAACCCACATTTACATCAGACAGTTTACAAATGTCTAAAACATCTCTTATCAGAAACAAGTTGTCAACAATAGAGCGATCAGGTACACAGTAGGACTGGTCCTTGTGGATCAACAACCCCAGATACTCTTTCAACCTGTTTGAGAGACATTTAGAAACAATTTTATATTCTGCGCACAGCAAAGCAACAGGTCTCCAATTTTTTATGAGAGCCAAATCCCCTTTTTTGGCAACAGTGAAAGCACTGCACGTTGACAGGATACAGGAAGAGAACCCTCATGAAAAGATTCACACATCACTTCATAAAAGTCCTCCCCAATAGACCCCCAAAAGTGCTTATAAAACTCAGATGGTAAACCATCGATGCCAGGGGCTCGGCCTGTTGAGAGCTGCATAACTGCTGTGGACAGCTCCTGCAGTGTAATGTCAGCGTCCAATGCGACTCTCTGCTCAGGTCCCAATTTAGGAAGACCATGTAAGTCACAATCCTCCGCCTTATAAAGGGACGAGTAGAAATCCACGGCATGTTGACGCATTTCAATATCATTCGTGGTCACCTTCCCATCAGGGAGACGAAGGCAGACCATCTGTTTACGTTGAAATGTCGACTTTCCTAGGTTAAAAAAAAAAGCACTAGGAGCATCCATATCCTTGAGGGAAGCGAAACGAGACCTAATCAAGGCACCCTTCACTCTTTCATGCAGAAACGACCTCAGTTCATGTCTCTTGTCCTGTAAGTTCATGACTAGTCCAGGGTCATTCTGAGTGAGCAGCTTCAATTCAATATATTTGATGTCTTGTTCAAGGGCCTTGATAGTCTCTTTAAATTCAGTTTGAGACAGAGCAGTATACTGTTGACAAAAAACTCGTATTTGGGCCTTCCCAACCTCCCACCATTGTCTCAAGGACTCAAAATTCCCTTTTATACCCCTCCATTTTTCCCAAAACAACAAAAACCTGTCACAAAACATGACATCATGTAACAATTTAACATTAAAATACCAGTAAGGTGATGACCTTCGTGGACAGGACAAGTGAATATCAACAGTAACCATATGATGATCAGAGAAACCCACAGGAGTAATGGCACACTTTCCAACCCTACTACAGTATTGCTCAGATACATACAACCTGTCTAACCGTGCTGCACTGACACGACCTTCATTAATTTTTAGCCATGTGTACTGCCTAACTTTGGCATTCCTTACTCTCCACACATCAGAAAGCTCAAACTCAGTTAATAGGCCAGACAGGCAAGTGGCTGACCGCAGGTGAGGTTCTTCAGCGGTGCGATCAACAGTAAAATCCACTGTACAGTTCCAGTCACCCCCTAAAACCATACACCCCTCTTGGTCACACTGTCTTAACATTTCCTTTAGTTGATCAAATACAGCAATACGCTCTGTATCCTCATTAGGAGCATAAACATTCAAAAAACAAACAAAAACCCCATAACATCCACCTTGACCAATAAAACCCGACCCTTGACAATCTCTGTTGTAGATACCACAGTCACCCCTAAGCCTGAGGAAAACAATATTGCCACCCCAGCACTGAAATTAGTACCATGACTGAGTACATGCTGCCCCTCCCACCACATACCCCAGTCAACCTCATTTTCCTCATCGCTATGTGTCTCCTGTAGGAAAACTACATTAAGCCTTTTCTGTTTTATTACTTCTAATACCCAAGCCCTCTTATTCCTGTCCCTTCCCCCATTCATATTGAGAGAACCTACCCTTAGTACCTCCATGTAGAAAAGAGAAAAGAAAAGCAGAAGAAACCACAGAGAAACCAACGAGAAAAAAGACACCCTATGAAGCATGATCATCATCATTTTTTTTTCTTCTCTTAACCTGAACACGTTTCCCACCACCTTTTGCTGCTGCAACAGCAGTAATAAATTTCCTCAAGCAAAACCGCTTCTTCTCACTCAGCTGGTCTAACCCCACCGTCTTCTGTAACATCACAGCTGACCTCACAAACTTATCAACATCAAAATAATCTGCCAATTTGACAGATTTCCCAAAAGTCTGATCCAGAAACTCATTTACCTCCTCTAGATCATAAACTGAGTCCGCACCAGCAGCTGTCATATCCAAAGAGATATCCATATCCTTCTCTTGATCCTCCTCAGCTGAGAACACAGACAACTGACTCCCCTCTACCACATCCCTTTCAACACTCTCCACTTGCACCTCATCACTCGTACCAGGCATCTCCTCCACTATCTGGGAGACTAGCCCCACCTGAACATCACTACTCATAGTGGGCATCTTCTCCACTAACTGAGAGCCTAGCTCCACATGAACCCCAGCACTCGTAGTGGGCATCTCCTCCACTACCTGGGAGCTTAGCTCCACATGAAAACCCTCCTGTACCTCATTACTCGTAGTGGGCAACTCCTCCACTACCTGGGAGCCTAGCTCCACATGAACCCCCTCCTTTACCCCAGCACTCATACTGGGCACCTGCTCACCAGTCTGAGGAACTGGCTCTTCAGATACATCCTTACCTTCTACAACAATACTTTTCTGTAGCATAACATTTCCTTCTAATACAAGTTGCAACCCCGTGCCCTCAACACGGATAACTTGTTCCTCAGCAACAGGTGCTTGTGGCTGCTCTACCGCTGTCAGCTCACCTCTCCCTACATCAGTGGGCCCAGGCGTTACGATGACCACCTGTGCCCCACCCTCTGCCTTCTCCCTTTTCGGGCAAGCATGTCGCTTATGACCAACATCCCCACACTCAAAACACCGTTGACTACCCGTACTAGCATAAGCCATATACAATCTATTGTCATACTTGATTTTAAACGATAACTCTAAAGTCTGCTCCGGTGAGTCCAAAAACATAAACACCTGTCGCCGAAATGACATAACCTGTTTCAACGCCGGGTGTTTGCAACCCAATGGGACAATCTTAATTGAACTGGCGAACTTCCCAAAGCGCAATAACTCGCGCTCCAATAGCTCATTAGGAATAAACGGTGGTACATTTGAAATCGTTACCCTTGTTGACGGAGAAAAAAGCGGCGTAACTTGAATAAACATTCCTTTAAGAAGTACACCATGCTCAACCATCCGATCAACTAGACACTCTTCTTTAAGAAATACCACCACAGCTTTATTCATCCGGGATGCATACGCAATATTCTCATAGCCTACCTTCTCTCCTACGGCGACCAGAAACTCCTCCACTGTGACAGCAGCTTGAGTAACACACCTAAAGCCATGCCGAAGTGACAGGGACAGCATCCCCATTCGGGCTGCCATCCCCGCCAAAATCAGGGTAATTTCGATACGAAAACAAAATACTTAATTCTACCACAACAAAAATAATAACGTTAATCATGCATCAACAAAAAAAATGCCACCAAGAAATAGCAAACCGAAAGAAAGTTGTGAATATCTAACTCTCCACAACACACGCACTCCTTCACTCAAACAATTCCCAGCATGCACCAATCACTCCCAGCATGCAGAGAGAGAGAGAGAGAGAGAGAGCGAGAGAGAGAGAGAGAGCGAGCGAGAGAGACGTCACCAGACATCGCCAGACATCTCTGGTTTGACTTTGTTGTTGTGGAGTTCATTGTTGTGTTCATTAGAAAGTAGTTCTAATATCAAATTATCCATTTTCACTGTGACTATTACTAAAGTCAGTAATATGAGCTCCATAAAGGCAGTTTTACCACACGGATACAGTCGTTGGTGTTACGGTATGTCTAAATTTGTGCTGATTCTGAAACACAATCTAAAACACATTGTATGATTTTTAAGTAATTAATTTGCATTTTATTGCATGACAAGTATTTGATACATCAGAAAAGCAGAACTTAATATTTGGTACAGAAACCTATGTTTGCAATTACAGAGATTTCCTGTAGTTTCCTATAGTTCTTGAACAGGTTTGCACACACTGCAGCAGGGATTTTGGCCCACTCCTCCATACAGACCTTCTCCAGATCCTTCAGGTTTCGGGGCTGTCACTGGCCAATACGGACTTTCAGCTCCCTCCAAAGATTTTTTTATTGGCTTCAGGTCTGGAGACTGGCTAGGCCACTCCAGGACCTTGAGATGCTTCTTACGGAGCCACTCCTTAGTTGCCCTGGCTGTGTGTTTCGGGTGGTTGTCATGCTGGAAGACCCAGCCATGACCCATCTTCAATGCTCTTACTGAGGGAAGGAGGTTGTTGGCCAAGATCTTGCGATACATGGCCCCATCCATCCTCCCCTTAATACGGTGCAGTCGTCCTGTCCCCTTTGCAGAAAAGCATCCCCAAAGAATGATGTTTCCACCTCCATGCTTCACAGTTGTGATGTTGTTCTTGGGGTTGTACTCATCCTTCTTCTTCCTCCAAACACGGTGAGTGGAGTTTAGACCAAAAAGCTCTATTTTTGTCTCATCAGACCACATGACCTTCTCCTGTTCCTCCTCTGGACCATCCAGATGGTCATTGGCAAACTTCAGATGGGCCTGGACATGCGCTGGCTTGAGCAGGGGGACCTTGTGTGCGCTGCAGGATTTTAATCCATGATGGCCTAGTGTGTTACTAATGGTTTTCTTTGAGACTGTGGTCCCAGCTCTCTTCAGGTCATTGACCAGGTCCTGCCGTGTAGTTATGGGCTGATCCCTCACCTTCCTCATGATCATTGATGCCCCACGAGGTGATATCTTGCATGGAGCCCCAGACCGAGGGTGATTGACCGTCATCTTGAACTTCATTTCCATTTTCCAATAATTGCCCCAACAGTTGTTGCCTTCTCACCAAGCTGCTTGCCTATTGTCCTGTAGCCCATCCCAGCCTTGTGCAGGTCTACAATTTTATCCCTGATGTCCTTACACAGCTCTATGGTCTTGGCCATTGTGGAGAGGTTGGAGTCTGTTTGATTGAGTGTGTGGACAAGTAATGTCTTTATACCGGTAACGAGTTCAAACAAGGTGCAATTAATACAGGTAATGAGTGGAGAACAGGAGGACATCTTAAAGAAAAACTAACAGGTCTGTGAGAGCCAGAATTCTTACTGGTTGGTAGGTGATCAAATACGTATGTCATGCAATAAAATGCAAATGAATTACTTAAAAATCATACAATGTGATTTTCTGGAGTTTTGTTTTAGATTCCGTCTCTCACAGTTGAAGTTTACCTATGATAAAAATTACAGACCTCTACATGCTTTGTAAGTAGGAAAACCTGCAAAATCGGCAGTGTATCAAATACTTGTTCTCCCCACTGTATGACCATGTCCAGTGAAGGTGTTCTGTGAAAGACTCACATTTGGTCTTGTCTCAATTAAGAATGATTGACTAACTCAGTCAGTGGTTCTCAATGATCTCCCCAGGGACTCCCAGCTGTTCCAGAGGATGCCCACTTGATATAACTTGTCAAGTAACACAGTAATAACACCTACGGAATATTTCTGACCAGCATAAAACATTTTTCATGGTTCTTCAAAAGGACCTACAAAGAACCTTTCAGATCGAGGATTTTTTTTAATAGAACCGTTCTCCATAAAGGTTCTATAAAGAACCATAAAAAAAGGGTTCTATATAATTCTCAAAAATGTTGTAATCAATGCAGAACCCTTTTGGTGCTACTACAACCTTTTTGAATGTCTCTTATTGTAACCATATGATAGGGTTCTTTATATACAGTACAAGTTTCATTTACAACCTTATGAGCAGGGTTCCTTATTGAATGTTCAAAAAAGGTTCTGCTATGGTTACAAGCCAAAGAACCCCTACCTGGTACTATTTAGTAACCCTTCTTTTTTTTGTGCAGTGTCACACCTTTCCCCCTATAGACAGACACGGAGAGGGTCAACCATAGACAGACAGCAGTCTCTGCACCCATAGAGACTCTTGTATTGTGTCTGTATGTGTGTCTGTGTGTGTGTCTGTGTGTTTCTGTGTGTGTACGTACAGTGAGGGGAAAAAAGTATGTGATCCCCTGCTGATTCTGTACGTTTGCCCACTGACAAAGAAACGATAACGTCTATAATTTTAATGGTAGGTTGATTTAAACAGTGAGAGACAAAATAACAACAACAAAAATCCAGAAAAACGAATGTCAAAAATTGTATAACTTGATTTGCGTTTTAATGAGGGGAAATAAGTATTTGACCCCCTCTCAATCAGAAAGATTTCTGGCTCCCAGGTGTCTTTTATATAGATAACGAGCTGAGATTAGGAGCACACTCTTAAAGGGAGTGCTCCTAATCTCAGTTTGTTACCTGTATAAAAGACAACTGTCCACAGAAGCAATCAATCAATCAGATTCCAAACTCTCCACCACTGCCAAGACCAAAGAGCTCTCCAAGGATGTCAGGGACAAGATTGTAGACCTACACAAGGCTGGAATGGGCTACAAGACCATCGCCAAGCAGCTTTGTGACAAGGTGACAACAGTTGGTGCGATTATTCGCAAATGGAAGAAACACAAAAGAACTGTCAATCTCCCTCGGCCTGTTGCTCCATGCAAGATCTCACCTCGTGGAGTTGCAATGATCATGAGAATGGTGAGGAATCAGCCCAGAACTACACGGGAGGATCTTGTCAATGATCTCAAGCCAGCTGGGACTATAGTCACCAAGAAAACAATTGGTAACACACTATGCCATGAAGGACTGAAATCCTGCAGCGCCCGCAAGGTCCCCCTGCTCAAGAAAGCACATATACATGCCCGTCTGAAGTTTGCCAATGAACATCTGAATGATTCAGAGGACAACTGGGTGAAAGTGTTGTGGTCAGATGAGACCAAAATGGAGCTCTTTGGCATCAACTTAACTCACTGTGTTTGGAGGAGGGGGAAGGCTGCCTATGACCCCAGAACACCATCCCCACCGTCAAACATGGAGGTGGAAACATTATGCTTTGGGGGGGGGGTTTCTCCTAAGGGGACAAGACAACTTCATCGCATCAAAGGGACGATGGACAGGGCCATGTACCATCAAATCTTGGGTGAAAGCCTCCTTCCTTCAGCCATGGCATTGAAAATGGGTCGTGGATGGGTATTCCAGCATGACAATGACCCAAAACACACGCCCAAGGCAACAAAGGAGTGGCTCAAGAAGAAGCACATTAAGGTCCTGGAGTGGCATAGCCAGTCTCCAGACCTTAATCCCATAGAAAATCTGTGGAGGGAGTTGAAGGTTCGAGTTGCCAAACGTCAGCCTCGAAACCTTAATGATTTGGAGATGATCTGCAAAGAGGTTTGGGACAAAATCCCTCCTGAGATGTGTGCAAACCTGGTGGCCAACTACAAGAAACGTCTGACCTCTGTGATTGCCAACAAGGGTTTTGCCACCAAGTACCAAGTCATGTTGGGGTCAAATACTTATTTCCCTCATTAAAATGTAAATCAATTTATAACATTTTTGACATGCGTTTTTCTGGATTTTTTTGTTGTTATTCTGTCTCTCACTGTTCAAATAAACCTACCATTAAAATTATAGACTGATCATTTCTTTGTCAGTGGGAAAACGTACAAAATCAGCAGGGGATCAAATACTTTTTTCCCCCCTCACTGTACACCCAGCAGCGTGAAACTTGTCCCTTTCTTCACCCCATAGCGACCTCATCTGGTCATTATCTCCGCCTGGCGTCCCAAACTCCTCAAGCGACGTGGGCGAAATAACACAGACATTTCAGCTCTATATACCCCACAGGCAACTTACACAAAATCACTGCAGAACTGTTATTGTGTGTGTGTGTGTGTGTGTGTGTGTGTGTGTGTGTGTGTGTGTGTGTGTGTGTGTGTGTGTGTGTGTGTGTGTGTGTGTGTGTGTGTGTGTGTGTGTGTGTGTGTGCGTGCGTGCGTGGGTGCGTGCAGGAGAGCACTAGAGAGGAGTGTGTGAATCTGCCTGCACGACCCAAAAGCACTTTACTGGCTGCATAGTTCTGCTCCAGTGACTTCAGTTTTACTCTCCGGCTGTAGAAAGAACCATCTTCAGAGAAGGGGTCAAATATCATGGTTAAAGTACATTGCAAATCCAAAGGTGGTATTGTTGTTTAAAAATAATAATAAAATAATAATAAATAAAAATAAGTCTGAATAGGATTGTGTGGAGCTGAATCGTTGCTGCTTATTCAGCTATTCACCACGTTTCTGAAATTTCTCTCTTTGCAGTTTAGAATGTAATGGCAGGTGTATCTTTGCATACAGGCACTATTGGTTCTTAGCTGTACAATCCTAATTTAATCATGCAATGAATACATCTAGTATAAATCACTGAGTTTGTAGTCTAATGTTAGGTTTTAGTTTTGGCATCTAGTGAAATGTGGGTGGATGGCTTGGGATCACTATAATTAGTGATTCAGTAAACAAACAGATTCATTCAAATATAGTGACTCAACCTTAACATTCTTATGTTCATTACAGACCTAAAGACACATATGTGATGAATAACCACATGCCAAAAGGTCAATGTTAATTTAAGCAGTTTTTATGTTTAGTTAGGCTCTAATTGGGTAAATTGATTGAAGAGGGCTTTACATATACAACAACAAATTATGAGAGAAAACTGAATCTGAAATTTCATTTGATTAAAATCAAGTTGGTAAAGCTAAGGAGGATCCGAACACGACTTTAGAAATCTACTCATCTTTCTTGGATGAACACAGCATATATTGTTAGAGTGAGTTGAACAACCTGTTCTAACAGTATCCAGAAGCATTTATTTGACCTTTGACATGCTCTTATACTAGGCAGCAATAGAATGTATTACTAGACATGCACAGACACAATCAGTCTGGCCATTTATTGTTCCTTTCTTGTCTAACCCAGACCAGACCAGTTGCTCACAGACACGCATGAGTCTGAACCTCCACCTGGCAGGTTTGGCGAACCGCTCACAGATGTCCGTGCGAGACCAGGAAGTGTTCTCGCGCGCGTACTCACACTAATGGATGGTGTTGCAGCGGGGCCTGATTAGCCGGATCTGAATGGGCCAGAATTACATCTCTGTCGGCATGACACATGTATAGTGTCTCTGTTACAATGATCAGTGTCTGCCTCCAACCCGGGGACAAGGGAGAGTAATTTAACACGGTTTATCTCTCTTCCTCTCCGTCAACCTCTCTCTCTCTGTCTACCCTCTCCCCCTCTCCCCTACTCTCCCTCTCCTTCTACCCCATCTCTCCCTCTCTCTCGCCCCCTCCATCTCTCTCTCTGTCTACCCTCTCCCCCTCTCCCCTACTCTCCCATCTCTCCCTCTCTCTCGCCCCCTCCATCTCTCTCTCTCTCTTACACTCTCTCTCCTCTCGCTTTTCCTCTCTCTGTGCATGTAGTGAGAGCTAAGACACCTGCTTTGTTGTGCTGAGGTGATCAACATCGACAAGCTGGAGGATGTAAAAGTAGCTTGTCAGATGCCTGTTAACTACAGCAGATACTGATATTCCTCCCAGTGCTTCTAACAGATATGCCTCCCCATGCTGCTAACAGATAGGCCTCCCAGTGCTTCTAACAGATATGCCTCCCCATGCTGCTAACAGATAGGCCTCCCAGTGCTTCTAACAGATGGGCCTCCCCATGCTGGTAACAGATAGGCCTCCCAGTGCTGTTTGCTCCAACTAATTGAACAAACTGACCCTCTTACTTTTCACTTTTACAAAGTGTTGGAGCATGAATATCTACAGTACCAGAGAGAAATTACTGAGAATGAGTCAGAGGAAGAGAGAGAGAGAGGGCGCACGCACGCACGCACACGCACACACACACACACACACACACACACACACACTTATTAGTCCCTAACCTCCCTTTGGCAGAAGCAGCTAGACTTCTACGGGAATTCCTCTCTGATCTCAAGAGGGCTGTAGCAGGCTATGTGTGTGTGAGTGTGTGTGAGTCAATTTGTGTGTGCGTTAGTGCATGCTTCAGGGCTGTAGAAGGAGGTGGAACCCATCTGAAGTCATCTATCTGCACCATGCTCAGTTAGGATGGCTCTTTTCACACAAACCACAGTCCACAGATCAACCATGGAGACTAGATGGAGAGTTCTGACAGCTTGTAGGATATTTAAGGTATCTTACAGAGATATGTGCAGTCATATTACTGGGTTATATTCGATAATAAGTGAATAGGAGTCATGGGTTTTTTATATTTCTTGGTCATTGAAGGCTGTTGTTGTTGTTCAGTACCTTTTAAATGGTATTTTATCATTTTTGGGGTATTTATTTAATCTTATTTGTATTCTTTTTCATTACACCCTGATGCCTGTCTCATCATCTATCAAAACGATTGTATACCTTGTTACATTAAACAGCATCTCCCCAATGTATTGCAAAGGGAATTATTTGCAGTTGGAAATTACTTTCTTTGACAGTGAGGACCTTTCGTTTGAATGTTCAAACTTTTACATCTACGGCTTTCAAATTTACATACAACTGCACAGTGGTCCCTGCAGAGTTTAGAACAACCCAATTATGTAATTGTGTCAGGAATTGACAAATGGCAGCAGGTAATGGGCCTTTTCTAAAGCACCCAGTCTTACCTAACAGCCTTAACATCCTAACAGCCTAGCAGCCTAACAGCCAGATGGAGTTAGAGATGAGTAGGACCTTTGTGAAAGATTATAACAATGTTGCATTTCTCTCCTCCCCCCTTCTCAAAAACACAAACGAAGTTCAGTGCCTGACAAGTAATTTATTCTCCTCACCACCGAATAGTATAAAAGCAGGGATTTATTACATGTTTCCATCATCCCCTAGCCTCCCATCTTTCACTTCAGAAAACTTTTATTATGTGGTAGAAGGATGGAAATGTATGCAGGGTTTAGACATGGGCTTTTTATTTCGCTCTATTTTCCTCAACCCCCCCCCCCACCCACTTTATATGCTCCTGTTTCTGAGGCTGGAGGCTCAGTCAGTCGTTCTCAGGGCACCTGGGGAAGATTGAGTGTTGGTAGGTAGGGAGAGTCTGTCTGCCCTTTCATTCGCCTGTCTCAGTGGGGTGGTGGTGGTGGGGTGGGGTGGGGTGAGGGGGTTTGCAAAACCAACCTTGGATCAGTCTCTGGGGACATCCTTCACTCTGAGTGATGAAGAGGATTAAAATGGTCCCACACTTCCGTAGCTGAAAGGAGTGAGAGTGGCAGAGAAGTGAGAATTGCCTGAGAGAGTCTGGGAAGTCTTGTCTGTCCCCTGTCCCCAGCCACCATTCTTGGAAATTGAGGGAGGGGGGATGACGGAGAGGATAGGACACTGTGTCGCTGTGAAGAGAGAGAGAAATATGTAAACGGGTTGCTCAAGGCGTCATTGCTTTAGTCATGACTCGCTGGTGGCTGTCACTCTCTCTGGTTTTGACACCAAAAGCTATTAACGCATGTAACTTTCACAAAATATCCAGTGCTTAGTCTATCACTCTTAGAAGAGAGGGTTCCAAAAGAGTTCTTCGGCTGTCCCTATAGGAGAACCCTTTTGATTTCCAGGTGGAACTCTTTTGGGTTCCATGTACATGTAGGACCCTCTACATTGTTAACATTTTGACATGTACCAACACTCAGATGCGATCATTCTACAGTGGTCCCAGCAGCTTACACTCAAACCGGTGTGATTAGAACGCTTATATAGAACGTCCAGTTTCGATTGACGCAACAGTCAGCGTTTGAGCTGGCCACACTGTTTTTTCACAGAAACATTTTGCACAAAACACAGTCCTTATAAGGTTATGTCCTGAGTGTGACTAGAAGTAGCGACAGCATAACACAGTCATCCAAACCTGGAAAATGTAGGCTACATTAGCCCTAGCACTAACTGAGGAAAGATTGACATAACACAAGAGGTCATATTTAGCTAACTCATGGCTGACAGAAACCATAATATTAATTAGCTAATAGCAATTACTGTTTACAATTCACCACATAATGGGTGAGCTCACCACGGATTCAAATAATTGATTAAAACACTTTCTATAAATCTAAAATAATCAGACAATTGGTAGTTTGTGCGTGCAGCTTGTTTTTTTTGCATCAACCAGAGATAAGAAAAGGAGACAAGATGAGTTTTGATCTGTTTGCAGTATGCATGTTGAAGGAGTTGTGTCGTCTACCATCATTCACTTCCCTTCATTCACTTCTGGAGGTTTACTCAAAAGATGAGTGAACCATCCCTTCACCTCATTTTGTTATAACCTCTTTGGTCTGACAGACGTTTACGTGACACCCAGAATGCATTATATAATGTCAACAAACATGGTGCCACACATATCTGGCAAATAGCTTAGCATTACCTCATTATAATCAGTACAACCATCAAAAAAAAAATATTTCACATGCATCATAAATGCCCATTACAATCTATGCAAGAATCGGAAAGCATGATTTGTTAAACAGTACTAGAAAACATGTGAATAAATCTGTTCATGCATTATGCTCCATACATACTTACGGTTTGCTGCAGTAGAAATGATAACACGATATACAGAAAGTAAGACACTTACTTTGAAAGGAATGCACACATGTCCAAAGTTATTATACTGAACAAAAATATAAACGCAACATACAACAATTTCTACGATTTTTCTGAGTTACAGTTCATATAAGGAAATCAGTCAATTGAAATAAATCAATTAGGCCCTAATCTATGGATTTCCCATGACTGGGCAAGGGTTCAACCACTTGGGAGCCAGGCCAACTCACTGAGGAGCTAGGCCCAGCCAATCAGAATGAGTTTCCGCACCCCTCCCTCCCGCCTCTGATGATCCCGCTGGTGAAGAAGCCGGATGTGGAGGTCCTGGGCGGGCTTGGTTACGCGTGGTCTGCGGTTATAAAATTGGCAAATGTCTGCATACTTGATCTGCGGAAACACTGTGTAAAATAATCATAAAGATTTAAAAAATGGAATTACCCCAAATCCTCTAAAAACAGAGCCACGTGGGAAGTGCAAAGAGATAAAAACCACACGTTCAAAAAGTTAAATCCCTAAATGATCTTTATCTTTGGTTATCCTCATAAAATATGCTTCCATTTTGAGCAACATATTAAGTTAGATTTTGTTTTTATTAAATCAACAAAACTTTTAAATGACTTGCATATATTTGTATTAAGTATATGTTGGTTGTTTTTTTTTGAGTCAATTACAATTCAGCCCATAATACTTTTTTTTACATTGTGGATGAGTGTGCAAAATTCTAATTAAATTCCAATGAAAAGTACCATCTTACTCACCCAGAAGTCGGGTAAAATTCCTGCTTCCACCTGCCCCACTTTCACACCTTCTCTGTCTCCTCCGGTTTCTAACATCTAAATAAAGCATTGAAAAAAGTGCAATTCCACAAAAATATTCTCCATTGGTCCTTATCAATTTAGGCTATAAACCACTTGAATTTCTTAACCGTTTGATTGTATGAGAGAGACAGTCTGCAAGAAATAAATAAGGGTTTGATGTTGCCTTTTACAGGCACTGAAACCCCAACACTCCTTTCACAACACTTTCATGTTTCATAGTACTTCTATTCTGTTTTAAAACACTTCCTGTGAATAATAACACTTACATTGGGTTTGCATTCAAACACCCACCAAACGTCAGATCTCAGGTTAGGTGAACTACTTTTGATGGTTTCATTACACAATCACGGTGTTTTGATTCTTTCTATTTGTACAGTGTGTGAAAAGTTTTTTTTTATACCTTGAACCAAAAATGTTTTTTCAAAGGGTTCTCTAGTTGGCCCCCTAGTCTTGTTGGACATCCTCAGTGCTTAATTAATTTTGGACATCACCTCTTACTTTTGGACTGTTTCCATGCCAGGACCAGATTCCTCTCTTGGCATGATCAATTCTTTTGTAAAAATGTTAATAAAAGCAAACCAAAATATAACGTGAAAATGTGCCTGATAGGCCTATTCTAAGAATTGAGTCATGTCGGGCCGGCCCGGGTTTATGGCTAGCACAACATTGTAGCCTATAGAGAAACGTGTGGCCATTTCTGTGATGAGAGAGAGAAGCACACCTGTATCCATCACAGTACTAGAATGAGATTCACTGTATATGATCTCTCTCCTTCTCTCCGCTCTGATAGACATGAGCCTGCAACTTTCATCTCTCCAGCGTTGCACTCTATCATTTATTTACTTATGGAATCATAGCCTCGGGGAGGGTGCTGGCAACTCCAGCACCCCTGATGAATTGAAATACATTTGCCAAAGTTATAGAATAAATCAATTAAATCATCCAGAATACTACTCCAGGATTAGGCTTATAATTTAGCCACAGATGATGAATAGTTTATGTTAACCTAGGCGGGAAGGCAGCATGCACCACGTGTATGTTCACACACACACCAACATAAACAATTATACTGTTTACTACAGAATACTACAGTGCTTACTGTAGATTTCTATAGAAAACTTTAATATACTGTAGAATACTATACTACACTTTGCATATACCCTGCCCATCCCCATCCCCCATATCCTAATTTGTGCCACCCATAATTGAGAAATTTACATTCCAAAAATCATAGAGTTGAAGTCAGAAGTTTACATACATTTAGGTTGGAATCATTAAAACTAGTTTTTCAACCACTCCACAAATTTCTTGTTAACAAACTATAGTTTTGGCAAGTCGGTTAGGACATCTACTTTGTGCATGACACAAGTCATTTTTCCCAACAATTGTTTACAGACAGATTATTTCACTTATAATTCACTGTATCACAATTCCAGTGGGTCAGAAGTTTACATACAATAAGATGACTGCCTTTAAACAGCTTGGAAAATTCCAGAAATTGATGTCATGGCGTTAGAAGCTTCTGTTAGGCTAATTGAGTCAATTGGAGGTGTACTTGTGGATGTATATCAAGGCCTACCTTCAAACATAGTGCACATCCATCCCAGAACAACAGCGAAGGACCTTGTGAAGATGCTGGAGGAAACCGGTACAAAATAATCTATATCCACAGTAAAAACGAGTCCTATATCGACATAACCTGAAAGGCCTCTCAGCAAGGAAGAAGCCACTGCTCTAAATTCGCCATAAAAAAACAGCCTACGGTTTGCAACTGCACATGGGGACAAAGATCATACTTTTTGGAGAAATGTCCTTTGGTCTGATGAAACAAAAATAGAACTGTTAGGCCATAATGGCAATCGTTATATTTGGAGGAAAAAGGGGGATGCTTGCAAGCATGGCAGCATCATGCTGTGGGGGTGCTTTGCTGCAGAAGGGACTGGTGCATCTTACAAAATAGATGGCATTTCTACTATTATTCTGACATTTCACATTCTTAAAATAAAGTGGTGATCCTAACTGACCTAAGACAGGGAATTTTTACTTGGATTAAATGTCAGGAATTGTGAAAAACTGAGTTTAAATGTATTTGGCTAAGGTGTATGTAAACTTCCGACCTCAACTGTATATTGTGTTCCCTACAGATGATTAAAAAAGAGCAGAAGCTTTCAATTCTCTGGTCAGACCACAGTCTTGCCTATCCAGACATTATGGGAGATTTGCTCTTTTAGTTTTTCTCCTGTAACCTTCCTCAGGGAGAAAGCCTGCACTTCTATTTAAACGATGTTTTCATGTGAGCACACACACACAGCACATTGCCTCTGGTCACTAGCAGAATATACATACATCTACATCAGAGGTGTTCTTACAGTAATTCCTTCCCTCCCACTGTTCATTCGTCATGCTGTTTAAATGTACGCTTCTTTCACTAAGCAAGGGGCACCACCAAACAAACTAAGGAGCTCTCCAAACAGGTCAGGGACAAAGTTGTGGAGAAGTACAGATCAGGATTGGGATATAAAAACACATTATTAGAAAATGGAAAGAATATGGCACCACAATAAACCTGCCAAGAGAGGGCCGCCCACCAAAACTCACGGACCAGGCAAGGAGGGCATTAATCAAAGAGGCAACAAAGAGACCCCGAAGGAGCTGCAAAGCTCTACAGCGGAGATTGGAGTATCTGTCCGTACAACAATCATTGGAAAATCATTGGAAAACAAACTGGACGATCTACGATTGAGACTATCCTACCAACGGAACATTAAAAACTAACATCTTATGTTTCACCGAGACGTGGCAAAACGACAACACGGATAATATAAAGCTGGCTGGCTTCTCCCTGGCTTCTCCCTGGCTTCTCCCTGGCTTCTCCCTGGCTTCTCCACAATGCCAAGTCCTCTGTTCTTTGTTCGCATTGTGAAATAGTAGATTTATAAAATCTTGTTAATAAAATGAAACCTGATTCTGGGTCGTCTCAGTGTGCAGTAATTTAGATTAGATTAAACTACACAACGAGTAGAAGAAAGCCTGTAAAGTCTGTGGCACAAAGCTCTTCTGTTGCCGGCTCGATGTTCAAATAGAATGAATTGAAACGCCTTGAAGAAATGCCAACAGAGCTTTTTCAGCACACAAATAAACCTTTAGTCTTGCTTCTGAAAGTAAACCACAATAGAAAAGTGTCTGCTGAGAACAGACATGTAAAAACGTGTCTATGGAATAAAATGTGTCAGAGTAGTTACAAATGTTTCTGAATATAAATATTTCTGTACAATAACACATTGGTGTCTGTTATGAACAGACATGTAGATATCAAAAGCGTCTAGTGTCTGACACACGAGATGTCTGAACAACAACAGAACAAGTGGTTCATTTCACTTTGGTCCCAATCATTCGATCCATGTCCTCTTCTTCAAGTCATGCACAAACTCATGCAGCTGGCTATCCTATTCCTCCCGGAGCTTTGGCCAGTGTTCATCCATGAAATCAACTATAAGTTCCAGGACCCTGTGGAGAAGATGACAAACGTGTGGAAATTAGAGGTCTCTGGAGAGCCGTGTGCATGGTGAGGAGAAGCTGGTGGCTCGGTGCATGACTTTTTCCATTTCTTGAGATATGTCTAACGATAATTTCCTAGGAACGCGAAGCGAGGCGGCCATCTCTGTCGGCGCCGGAAGTAGGTGTGCGATGCTGCAGACTGAGTCTGCAGCTATTTTCTCCCTTCTCACATCCCTGCTACTACTGCTGCTGCTCTGTGGCATTGGTGAGGAGCAAGCCAGTGGAGTAGTTCTTGGAGGTGGGCCCAGGATAGAGCTTCCCAGGTCCTGCATGGAGATTGTTTCTAATCCGGCACTGCATCTCTGTGCGGGAGATGGGCTGGGGGCTGACCAGTCACTACTGGGGCAGAGGTTGTGCTTGGGGTCCGGTGAACAGACAGTGCTGGGGCGCAGAGATCAAAACCAGGTGCTGTTTCCATTCACTGGTGTTTGTTCCTTGAAAATAAAAAAGTAGAGGGCTATATTTAGTACACATATCTTAAACATTAATGTACATCAAATATCATTAACCGAGACTATAATAGACTATATAATGTTGAAAAAGTTGAGTAGGCCTGGTCTAGCTACTCAACTCTGCTCAAATGTTTGCAACATTTTGGCCATCTGGACCTTGCTACCAAACTTTGACTTTGGTGTTATTAATTTTGGAAGCTTATGATTTTCTTTCTGTGACAAAATTATGTTTGATCAAAAGTTTAAAGATCTTTGGTTTAGTTGGTTGGCTTGCTTTCCCTGAACAACTATGCTGCTAGGCTAGCCACTAGCCAGACAAGTAGCTAGTACTAGCTGGCTAGCTATTGTTAGCAAAACATGGCTACTCTTTTCATTGACTACAATAGAAAATACGATAAAATACTGTACCCCGTCCTTTGATGAAGATGGAATGTTGCTTTCAGTATTCCTATGCTTCATGTGCCGAACAAGCCAGCAGCAACATTTCTGGAGTAGCCAGAAATGGGGCCCTTGTTTCTTTTCTTTGCCCTGACGAACTTGTCGCAAACCCTAACCCACTTTTTCAAACAAGTGGTTGGGTCGGATCCCAGCATCTCCGCAATATCCCTCCATGAATTGGCATTTATATGCTGGTCTTAATATAATGCATGGCTAGAATCTTTGCAGAACCCCAGGGGTCCCCGGACTGCAGTTTAGTGGATAGAACACATCCTACAGGGTGTGATTGGGAGTTATCAGCTAACACAGTGGACTGGACTGTTGACCTTGGCTGTGTGTTGACAGTGGAACCCTCAACATTCATTCCACAGCTCTGAGGGTATCTCACCCTGTCATCTATGTGGTAACAGGCTGTTGACACTTATCTGAGAGGTGCCATCTGGCACCAGGGTCAATCTCTTTCTCTAGTGTGTGTGGTGTTTGTTTGTGTGTTTGTATCTGTATCAACAATCTGTATCTGTTCTGCCCCCAAAAAACACAGAGGACACTCAGGACACTGAGCCTATCCTGAAGTCTTTTTGCCAAGAATGTCACTCAGCTCGTATCGGGGTTATAGAACTGCTGATTTTAACTCTTCCTCTTTTATCAGCGACTGATTGAAACCTAGAACACCAGGTGGGTTGAATCTCTGACCAAGGAATGACATTAATTCATCAACCAATTACCTACCAGGGAGAGAAGAAAACTTGCAGAGATCAAGACCTGACTTTGAGCAGAAAGGAAGAGATGAAGAGAGGGATAACTGCTCCCAAAATCATCTCCGGCAGAAGAAAAAAAAACGCTCACCAAGCAAGTAGTTTATGTATGGAGGTCAATATAGCCAATTTTGACCTTGTGGCTGTGGTAACTAGTAGAAAACATTGTGCCTGTTGTTCACCCGTGTGTTTGCCCTCTCATTGGCTAGAATGGTCCCACCTGATTTTCCCTACTCCTGACTGCCTTCGATTTTTTTAATACTTTCATTTTCATTGTTAGACCGGCCACTAGATTATCTGACAATGTAATGCGTAATCTTTGCTTTGAATACCCTAACACTTTATAACTACATCACTATGGTAGCAGAGTTAAAACAGAAGAGTTTTTATTTTATCAGGCAAGTCAGCTTAGAACAAATTCTTCTTTACAATGACAGCCTACCCGGCCAAACCCTAACGACGCTGGGTCAATTGTGCGGCGCCCTATGGGACTCCCAATCACGGCCGGTTGTGATACAGCCTGGATTCAAATCAGGGTGTGAGGTGACGCCTCTAGCACTGAGATGCTGTGCCTTAGATCGCTGCACCACTTGGGAGTTAGAATGGGCCTGTGTTTATATTGGGTGTAAGCAGGTTACTGTCACTGTATATGTGAAATTATGTGAGGTGCCTTCTGTCCACAACTATATTCTCAAATATTCTCTGCACCTCTTCCCCACCTCCATTCCCCTTCTCCACCCCTTCTCACTCCCAATTTGGCTTTCCACACGCTACCCCCCCAAGTATCATCTGGCTTCTCCTCATCTCTGGCTCCCCTATCAGGTCCGGTAGGGCACTGGGTTGCGTGTGTGTGTGTGTGTGTTTGTGTGTGTGTGTGTGTGTGTGAGAGAGAGAATGAGAGAGAGAGAGAGAGAGAGAGAGACCCTTTGTGTACTATGTGTCTGCTTGATCAGCCCTGGCATGTAGATGGGTGTGTGTGTGCGTGTGCGTGTGTTTGAGCAGCACTGGCACAGTCAGAGCTATGTAATGGGGGCAGGTGGAGGGCCTTGGCTGGGAGTACTCTGATGGCCCACAATGCTTCTGGCTCACAGAGATATACAAGCCATACAAGCTAGAACCGCCACTTCCCAGCATGTTCTGTTGCAGGTAGATTTTTAGAATTGGTTGATTCAATATCTATATTATTGTATGTACATTGACTGGTTAATTAATCTTACGCTACTCAAATACAAATAATAATCTAATCTGTTGCTTGGACTTTTTCACCCGCTACTGAAATGGTTGTTCCACTTAAGATGGTTTAAGTAGTCTACTCTTAGTTTTCCCATCACGGTCATAAAAATTCAAAACGTTGGATATCCTCACGCTAGATTCCAATAGGAATTTCACATCACTATGCAACCCAGCATAACGTGACTTGAGTGTCAGGTCACTGTTTTAGGGTCAAACTATGCCCTCAAAGTAATACCTTATGAAAGACATGTTGTATTGTCTTAAATCATTTATTGATAACACATTTGCTTAGATCTGACTTGGGGGAAGCCACAGGACTGAAAATGGATGAATGCAACAAGGATGTCTCTGACACTAACAAATACAGTCATGGGTGGTAACTCTACAATTCACTCGAAAGGCAAGGCGCTCTTGGAAATATGCAAATAAGGCTTTACACTAAGCAAGCGTTTCACAACCGCTGTTCTCGGGACCCCATGAGATGCACATGTAGTGCTTGGTCAAAAACCAAAACGTACATGCCTTGGGATCCCGAGGACCGGGTTTGGGAAAGCCTGCACCAAGCAGTGTGTTAACTTAACGTTGAAAAATGTGGACCTGTATAGATACTGGACCAGTGTTAAATTTAACACTGTCAGTGTTGATTTATCACAGGAGAATTCGGTGTGTGGCTTGAACATATAGCGAGTTGTGTTTGACTAGGATTGCGGTACTTCGTGATGCTATCATCACTCAGGACATATTGTCCTCTCGTCTCTGATGAGGTCTCTGTATCAGAAACACTAATCTACAGGTCAGCCTATTAACAAGCTCCTGTATTAGCTCTAGTCCCTCTCACTGACTCTCTGCCTGAGGGGTGGGTGTGGGTGTTGTGTGTGTGTGTGGGTGTTTGTGTTAACAAGCTCCTTTGTTGGCTCTTTCATCTCACTGTCTGTTGATGGGTCAGCCTGTACAACAGGCAGCATAATCCTAGGCCACAGTCTGAGCACCTCTGTCAAGAGCCTTCCCTCGGCTGCATCTCATTAGTCTAAAGTGGCCTCCTCTCCTCATCTTCTCTCCTTCTCCACAATGCCATTGTCTTACGTCAGATAACGTCAGATGCCATTGTCTTACGACAGATAGCGACAGATAACGTCAGATGCCATTGTCTTACGTCAGATAGCGACAGATAACGTCAGATGCCATTGTCTTACGACAGATAGCGACAGATAACGTCAGATGCCATTGTCTTACGACAGATAGCGACAGATAACGTCAGATGCCATTGTCTTACGTCAGATAGCGACAGATAACGTCAGATGCCATTGTCTTACGTCAGATAGCGACAGATAACGTCAGATGCCATTGTCTTACGTCAGATAGCGACAGATAACGTCAGATGCCATTGTCTTACGTCAGATAGCGACAGATAACGTCAGATGCCATTGTCTTACGACAGATAGCGACAGATAACGTCAGATGCCATTGTCTTACGACAGATAGCGACAGATAACGTCAGATGCCATTGTCTTACGTCAGATAGCGACAGATAACGTCAGATGCCATTGTCTTACGTCAGATAGCGACAGATAACGTCAGATGCCATTGTCTTACGTCAGATAGCGACAGATAACGTCAGATGCCATTGTCTTACGTCAGATAACGTCAGATGCCATTGTCTTACGTCAGATAGCGACAGATAACGTTAGATGCCATTGTCTTACGACAGATAACGTCAGATGCCATTGTCTTACGTCAGATAGCGACAGATAACGTCAGATGCCATTGTCTTACGACAGATAACGTCAGATGCCATTGTCTTACGTCAGATAACGTCAGATGCCATTGTCTTACGTCAGATAGCGACAGATAACGTCAGATGCCATTGTCTTATGACAGATAACGTCAGATGCCATTGTCTTACGTCAGATAGCGACAGATAACGTCAGATGCCATTGTCTTACGACAGATAACGTCAGATGCCATTGTCTTACGTCAGATAGCGACAGATAACGTCAGATGCCATTGTCTTACGACAGATAACGACAGATAACGTCAGATGCCATTGTCTTACGACAGATAACGTCAGATGCCATTGTCTTACGACAGATAACGTCAGATGCCATTGTCTTACGACAGATAACGTCAGATGCCATTGTCTTACGACAGATAACGTCAGATGCCATTGTCTTACGACAGATAACGTCAGATGCCATTGTCTTACGACAGATAACGTCAGATGCCATTGTCTTACGACAGATAACGCGATTCCACCTGAACTGATCTGTCTTGTTTCTCGCATAAGGTAATGGGATACATCAAAAGTTTTTGGCTACAATGTGCTGTCTAACATTCTAATATATTTCCTAGGTGACCTTGTCTGCTGAACCCCATTTCTTCCTCAAACAGTCGGAATGAATCTAAACTGAAACATTAAATCTATCAGTAATGGTGATGTTCTTTTGGTGAGAAAGTCCCACCATTTTACATCTAACTAAGGATTTTTGTGCTTCATGGAGCAGTATTTCATGTGTCCCAGCATGCTTTATTGCAGGTTGATTTTTAGAATAGTTTGTTTTAATATTTTCCTCATGTACATTGATTGATTCATTAATCTTATAATATACCAAGAAAAATAAACTACAATTTTCTAAACTAGTCCCATCTGTAAGGGATTGGATTTATTGCACCCGTTAATGAGATGGTTGTTCCAGTTCAGTTGGTTTAGATAAATCCTTTACCATAGCATTCATTCATTTACCATAGCATTCATTCTGAGTGTAGGTTATAAAATATTCATACTCTTGGATATCCTTCCTCTGGCTGAATTCCAATAAGAATTACAAAAAACTACAGAAACCACTCTATTGTGACTTGTAGATCTGATGTGGCCCATGAGCCAGGATTTTCAGACCATAATGTCAAAGATAACTAAAGGCCTTATGAAATGTATAATATGTGGTCAAAAAGGGCTTTATTTTAATTGAAATACACTCACTTACACAGTTACTTGCGTTAGGCTTCAGGAATAGAAGTTATTGAATGCAACAACCATGGCTCTGTCTTTGTGCTGTTGACTTTGCCCAATAATGGTGGTACCATGTTTTTGTGCTGCTACCATATTGTTTTGCTACCATATTGTTTTGCTACCATGTTGTTGTCATGTTGTGTTGCTACCATGCTGTGTTGTCATGTGTTGCCTTGTTATGTTGTTGTCTTGGGTCTCTCTTTATGTAGTGTGTTGTCTCTCTTGTTGTAATGTGTGTTTTGTCCTATATTTATATTGTATTTATTTTTTAAATGTTTTAATCCCAGGCCCCCGTCCCAGCAGGAGGCCTTTTGCCTTTTGGTAGGCCGTCATTGTAAATACGAATTTGTTCTTAACTGACGTGCCTAGTTCTATAAAGGTTAAATAAATAAACAATTTTAAAAAAGACGCCATCTGACATGGAACAATGGCACAATGCTGTTTCCATCCCACATGTAAACACATATGAACTATCTTCATGGTGTGTACACAGTGCAAGCACCAGTGTTTAAATACCATAAAGTTCATATTCACTTGTCTCCGAGTTGACTATTGTAAAGGAGACAGAAGTGAAGATCTTTCATGCTCACTGCTCTAAACCATGACTATTGAGGAACTGACAAATGTGATGACTCACTCATCTGCATACAAGCATGTGTGCTTGATACACCCCCCCCTCCGTTTCTGATGTTGCTGATTAGCTATGTTTATATTTAGATCTTATTACTATCTGGCGAGTGTTGAGATCCCCAAAGGCATTGTCATTTACTCCACTCTCTTTTATTCATCACTGCTAAATGAAGGCGGGAGAGAGAGAAAATTAGAGAGAAAAGAGAGAGAAAGAGAGATGGGGAGCGTGTGTAGATGAGAGAGAGAGACAGGAGGACAGGATGTCAGAGAGAGAGAACGGAGAAAGGGAGATGAAGGGACAGGGATAAAGAGAGGGTGTGAAGGGACAGATGGATAGACTAAGAGTGCTATGATTCAGACAGCAGATCTGTTGGAGAGACGAGACAAAGACAACAGGAGACGGATAGAACTGGAGATGTGTCTGTGAGGTAATAACATCCATGCTGGCTGGAATAGGCTCACTGTATCCACCCACACCCCTGTTAGGCATGATCGATTTACACACACAAACGTGTGTATACACACACACACGAACACACACACACGTACAAACATGTACGCAGACATACTGTGCTTTATTTCCCTGACTTAATGCTATCCCTCAGCAAGAGCAGGCTCTGTAATTACTGCATCATCTCCCCAGGTGTGTGTGTTTACTATAGTTATGCAGTAAGGCACCAGTGAATCTGCCCTGTTGCATGGCCTTCAGCACTGGTGTGTGAATGGGCCATCCCAGTTCTCCTGTGGTGAAGGACCCTGCTGGCTCAGTCAAATCACACACACACACACACACACACACACACACACACACACACACACACACACACACACACACACACACACACACACACACACACACACACACACACACACACACACACAGAGAGAGAGAGAGCAAATAAAGGCCAGTGTGAGTCCTCCCATACCGCTCCCTTAGCCAACTGCTGGGCCCAGCTGTGTGTGTCTGTTTTACACCACATTTAAGATTATAAGTCTCCCTGCCTCCCAGCCTCTCCCCATAGGCCTCCTCTGACTGCAGTCAGCAATTCATTGAGGCATAAAGAGAAAACGGTTCCCTGATATTACAGAGGTCTGATGTATTGGAAGAACCCCACGGATAGGGAGGTGCTGGCCAGAGCAACTCAGCGGAGTTGAGTTTTCCTGTTTGGAGGGATGGGGCCCTATCCCCTGAAGAGTGTGTGTGTTTCTCTCTCTCTCTGTGTGTCAGTGTGTATGTGTGTCTCTTAGTATGTGTGTCCTATGCTCAGCCGGGCGAGAAGTCATGTCAGGCTTGTCTGTGTGTTGGACATAGGCAGCAGAGGGAGCATGGTTCTGGACTGGGGATCAATCGATAGATGTTTGTATGTGAATGGGTGGGTGGGGAAGGGGGTGGAATGTTCTGATCATGCCCAAGGAACAATGGAACATGGGAATTAAGCCCCATAGAGGGGACGCTTGATTAAAAAGGTTCTCCTCTCCTGAGTTGAATGACTGAGTTGTATTATGACACACTCTCATAATAGTCCCATACTCACATAATACTTTCAGTCCTCCAGGACTTTATAGAATAATCACAAGGTGGTCACCATTTTAAAATCTGACCCAATGTTCCTCTCTGCCTTTCACTCAGCTCTCACTTACTAATTTGATGAGTGGCGACGCCCGTTCGTCTGTCTGAAACACACAATATCAGAACGGTTAGCTTGAAGACAAAAAAAAAATGAACATCAGTCATAACCACAATGCATTATATAATACAACATCTTGTTTGATTGTGTGATGACAGCAGAGGATTTCGATGTCCTTTTGGAACCAACAGAGGGGCCAGAAACCGTCTCTCTTTTTTTCGCATTCTCTTTTTTTTTTTAGCCCTCTTTCTCTCTCTCTTTGATGGCCCAGATGTGACTGGAGGCCACATGTCATTAATATGATATGACTGATCTGGCTGGGCTTTTTAACTAAAGGTTTTACTGTTGAGATTGTCCCTTTTGGGGCGTTTCAGACAAAAGGCTTTGATGTGAACGTCGTTAAGCTGAGTACGGGTGAGAAGAATGTACGTTCTTCCTGCTTATCCTTTAATACATTCGATCTGTTCACAGCTGGAGGTTTGATGTGGTTTAAATGTACCGCACTACAGTCGGATGGATGATCTTTTAGTCACAGTAAGTGCGAGCCAAAGCATCAACCAAACATCCACCTCAGTTGACTAAATGTAGAGAGAAAGAGACTCAGGAATTCCAAGTGCAACATTCATATTGATATTGATCAGAAGTGTGTTAGCCATTTAAATCAATGAAACACTTCTTCAGACAAGATTTTCACAATGTTCATCTCCCATACATACAGTACCAGTCAAAGGTTTGGACACCTACTCATTCAAGGGTTTTTCTTTATTTGTACTATTTTCTACATTGTAAAAGAATAGTGAGGACATCAAAACTATGAGATAACACGTATGGAATCATGTAGTAACCAAAAAAGTGTTAAATAAATAAAAATACATTTTAGATTTTAGATTCTTCAAAGTAGCCTTCCTTTGCCTTGATGACAGCTTTGCACACGCTTGGCATTCTCTCAACCAGCTTCACCTGGAATGCTTTTCCAACAGTCTTGAAGGAGTCCTCACATATGCTGAGCACTTGTTGGCTGCTTTTACTTCACTCTACGGTCCAACTCATCCCAAACCATCTCAATTGGGTTGAGGTTGGGTGATTGTGGAGGCCAGGTCCTCTGATGCAGCACTCCATCACTCTCCTTCTTGGTCAAATGTCACTCACCACCTCAATTCGGTCTTATGTAGCAAAATTTGAAATGTTTTTATTTTATTTTTTACAAGTGGATAAAAGTAGAGACTCAGAGCTACAAAATGGAATATCATACACAGCATTTTTGAGGAACAATGGGAAGGTATTTCTGCTTTGACTCTTGATACACTTGTAAACTCACTTTTGAGGAAGGACCTTCTCTACACCCATTCAGCATTGTTCACACCCTCTTAAGCCAGCCCCACCCATCTCTTTAAGGATTCACATGTGAGGTCATATGCTAAACAGTGAGTAGTATAGTAAGACTAAAAGTGGCAGTAGCCTACAATAAGGAAAAATTCCAGGTAAACAGAAAGTGTCCAGATAAGAATGTTAGATGAAGCTTACCCAGACACACTTGTCTAAATTGATGGGTCATGTGAAATAAATGCTTTAACCCCCAGCCACATCCTGTGGTGGAAAAAATACTAAATTATCATACTTGAGTAAAAGTATAAATAATTTAAAATTCCTTATATTAAGCAAACCAGACAGTTGTATCAATTGTATTTAAAAAATAAAACATTTTTTATTGACCGATAGCCAGGGGCACAATGTACTTAAGTATCAAAATAAACCATTTCAAATTCCTTATATTAAGCAAACCAGACGACACAATTTTATTGTGCACACGCCAACACTCATAATTTACAAATGAAGTATTTGTGTTTAGTGAGTCTGCCAGATCAGAGGCAGTAGGGATGACCAGGGATGTTCTCTTGATAAGTGTGTGAATTGGACAATTTTCCTGTTAAAGTACTTTTGGGTGTCAAGGAAAATGTACGGAGTAAAAAGTACATTATTTCCTTTATGAATGTAGTGAGGTAAAAGTTGACAGAAATATAAATAGTAAAGTAATGTACAGATACCACAAAAAAAAACTTAAGTAGTACTTTAAAGTATTTTTACACCACTGCCCAAATGCCTTCACACCAGTACATTAACATACTGATACACATACCACATAGTATTTCATACATAAGTTAAGGCCATGCAACCTGAAGGAGTTTTTTTTGCACATATACAGTGCATAAACAGATGCATGCGCCATATATTTATGTGGTGGACACTTGATACAGTCACATGATATTGTTGTGGTATGTCACAACCACACATCAGTACTCATTTAATATATACATTTTTTACTAAGTGGATGGTCTCTACAGAAGGTGTAAATGGTACAGCCAAATGGTTACTTGCATAGTAGCAATATCAGAAATAGATAGTGTCAATATAACTAAATATACCATATGTACAAGAACGTCAATAACGATATCAGTGATCGGCGAGTTAGTTAAATGCATACAATCAGGGGTAAAGTGGCTGAGCAGCGGGTTAAATAATAGTAGCAGCAACGTATGGCGTGTGTTAGGAGAGAGTCGTGAATAGAGGCTCTGCAGATAGTGCTGATGTCTGGTCTGTCCAAACCACGCATGAACAAGGGAATCTATATTCGGAGAGCCTGTTTCTGTCCTGCCCTTGACTTCGGTGCAGGGAAGGTGATGTCCATAGCCTCTTCATGGCAAAACTCCCTGATCTTGTCAAAAAGATAGTTTGTTTAACTGTGTCCAGTCCAGGTGGTGCCTTTACAGGCAAACCATCTATGGGAGGAAGGACGTCAGCGTTTAGCAGCAGCTGAAACCTGGTCCTGACAGGTCCGAAGGCCCCTTGGCGACAACACCAGGCTCCAGAGCATCGAAGCTGTAAAACTGGGGACAAAAAAAAATCAGAAGACATTACAACCTTGCACAACATCAATTCACCTCCCAGGTTTAGATAAGAATAACCTCACACAATGAAAATTATGTGCTGGTACTGCTTGATCTGTGGCAGCGGCCTGAAGTATGGAGTCAGGTGTGGTTGCCAGCCATAGCTTTCCACCAGCACCGTACCATCCTCCAGTCCAACCAGCTGTGGGATGTTGACCCCTGTCACAGTGCTGTCCTTCACAACACCAGCAATCTCAGACAAAGTGTTAATTGAGGTCTTTCTGAAGAGCTGCTTGATGAGGCTGAAGCACTAGTCAGGGGGCAAACTTGGTGTGGCCTGTGATCAGGAAGTCAAGGTCCAGATTGTGGTGGAGCTTGTGCATGGTCCACCAGGCACAATACCAGAGCACACGCTTGTTCTTGTTTTGGCCACTGCAGTTATCACAATTCAGGTTCACACGTGCTTTCCCAACTCCGTAGTTGGTGAAGAAATTGTGCATGTAGTTGATGCCTGCGCTGCTGCCTTTGCTTGCGCTAGAGTCAGGCATGTTCTACTGATTGATGCTGAAAGACAAAATTCTATATACAAATGTTTTAGCATTATTAAACAATAGATGCGAAGTGACATTTTGAGATATTACTACACACAGTTCATACAGGTAATGTAGCTAACAGCAAGCTTTAACTAGCAATACAAAACCGATTGTCATAGCTAGCTAAAGTTAATAGGTTCAATGTTACCTAGCAATGCGAAATGGCATTCTGAGAAAAAAATTACTAACATTAGACACACACCTCATACACATAAGTTAATGTTAGCTAGCAAGCCAGCCACCTAACCTCAACTAACGTTAGCTAACTAACAGCAAACTTTAACTAGGGATATTTTGTTTAGGTATGTCACGTTAACTAGCTAAAAAATGAACTATAATCCCAATCCATAGAGTAACGTTACTAGCAATACAAATTGTGACTTGTGACATACGCCTAGTTTCCTGAATCGGGTCACAAATGAACTTTTAACAAGGCACACCTGCTAATTAAAATGCATTCCAGGTGACAACCTCATGAAGCTGGTTGAGAGAATGCCAAGCGTGTGCAAAGCTGTCTTCAAGGCAAAGGATGGTGTCACGTCATGACCTTAGTTCCTTTTTTATGTCTCTATTTTAGTTTGGTGAGGGCGTGAGTTGGGGTGGGCATTCTATGTTTTGTGTTCTGTGTTTTCTATTTCCATGTGTTTGGCCTGGTATGGTTCCCAATCAGAGGCAGCTGGCAATCGTCTCTGATTGAGAACCATACTTAGGCAGCCTGTTTTTCCCACTTGAGTTGTAGGTAGTTGTTTTCTGTCTCTCTACCAGACAGGACTGTTTCGGTTGTGCTTTTGTTTACGGTGTGTTTCAGTTATTTAATAAATTTAGCATGGACACTTACCACGCTGCGCTTTGGTCCTCTTCTCCTTCCACCAATGAAAACCGTTACAGATGGCTACTTTGAAGAATCTCTAATATTGTCACGTTCTGACCTTAGTTCCTTTGTTTTGTCTTTTGTTTTAGTATGGTCAGGGCGTGAGTTGGGTGGGTTGTCTATGTTAGTTTGATTTTCTATTTCTGTGTTTGGCCTGGTATGGCTCTCAATCAGAGGCAGCTGTCAATCGTTGTCCCTGATTGAGAACCATATTTAGGTAGCCTGTTTTCGATTGTGTTTTGTGGGTGGTTGTTTTCAGTCTTTGTGTGTCTGCACCAGACAGAACTGTTTCGGTTGTTTGTTTGTTATTCAGTGTTCAGTTTTTTCATTAAATAAGATGAAAACTTACCATGCTGCGCTTTGGTCCTCACCTTCTTCCCAAGACAGCTGTTACAAATATAAGATATATTTGGATTTGTTTAACACTTTTTTGGTTACTACATGATTCCATATGTGTATTTTCATAGTTTTGATGTTTTCACTATTATTCTGCAATATAGAAAATAATTTTAAACCTTGAATGAGTAGCTGTTGTAAAACTTTTGACCGTTAGTGTATATATACATGCAGTTCCCCCAAAATCTATTTCTGCATTTCCTCCCAAAGATTCTTCATATCAAAATATCAAAGGTTCTTCATATCAAAATATCAGATTGCCTGACAGGGGTTTAGCTGTAAGCTCCAGTATTTTTACCCCTCTATAATTATCTCATACATTCTACATATCTCCCATGATGCCATCTGTTCTCCTGCTCTCTGTGTCTCAGCCATTCTGAGCTGGAAATCAGCTTCTTTGTTTCAATTGCAGAGATAGTGCCGCATGGCAAAATACAATTATAAAATACAGATACAAAATGCCATACAGATAAATGTATCAAAATAAACTATAAAATACTTGTATTTTGTAACATATTTAATAAAACACATTTGCAAGTACCCGGCCCAAACAGCAACTACATTCTCAGTAACGGGTAAAGAAACGTTTTACTTGCTATGACTGTGATATATTGTTGTTTATCTACCTTAGTTGAGCAATTCACTCTGGATAAGAGTGTCTGCTAAAGGATCAAAATGTATATGTAAAAATGAATATGCCAAAATGAACTGCAAAGCACACTGGGTATTATTATTGGCCTTGTTTTGGGGCGGAGCTCATTAAAATAATACTCAGAATGTTTGCAATATTTCATTTTCACATAAACATATTTAGTTAATTTAGCAGACACTCTTATCCCACCATAGTGCCATCAGACGTCTGATACCAATGCAGGGTGAAAGGGGGGCACAAAATACAAAATACATTGGAGTGTATTTCAGCCCATTGTAATTCAAATGACAAAATATTCAAAAGTAATTCAAATATGTATTTCAAATACGTATGATAGAAATACTGGCCATCTCTGGCTCTAAGGGGCTATGCAGCCACAGCCACATGCAGGAACGCCATTTATTATTAGAATTAGGCTAGAAAGTTTAGACATTTCTAACATATACTGACCAAATTTTTTACAAGAGAAGTGGGTTTTATAGGAGAATACTGGGCTTAATAGGAGCAAACCTGGCTTAATATGAGCAACCCGGGCTTAATAGGAGCATACTGAGCTTAATAGGAGCATACTGAGCTTAATAGGAGCATACTGGGCTTAATAGGAGCATACTGGGCTTAATAGGAACATACTGGGCTTAATAGGAATAGCATACTGGGCTTAATAGGAACATACTGGGCTAAAACAGGCTTAATAGGAGCATACTGGGCTTAATAGGAACATACTGGGCTTAATAGGAACATACTGGGCTTAATAGGAGCATACTGGGCTTAATAGGAGCATACTGGGCTTAATAGGAGCATACTGGGCTTAATAGGAGCATACTGGGCTTAATAGGAGCAAACCGGGCTTAATATGAGCAAACCGGGCTTAATAGGAGCATACTGAGCTTAATAGGAGCATACTGGGCTTAATAGGAGCATACTGGGCTTAATAGGAGCATACTGGGCTTAATAGGAACATACTGGGCTTAATAGGAACATACTGGGCTTAATAGAAGCAAACCGGGCTTAATAGGAGCATACTGGGCTTAATAGGAACATACTGGGCTCAATAGGAACATACTGGGCTTAATAGGAGCATATCGGGCTTAATAGGAACATACCGGGCTTAATAGGAACATACCGGGCTTAATATGAGCATACTGGGCTTAATAGGAGTCAACCGGGCTTAATAGGAGCAACCCGAGCTTAATAGGAGCAAACCAGGCTTAATAGGAGCAACCCGGGCTTAATAGGAGCAAACCAGGCTTAATAGGAGCAAACCGGGCTTAATAGGAACATACCGGGCTTAATAGAAGCAAACCAGGCTTAATAGAAGCATACTGGGCTCAATAGGAGCATACTGGGCTTAATATGAGCATACTGGGCTTAATAGGAGCATACTGGGCTTAATATGAGCATACTGGGCTTAATAGAAGCAAAACAGGCTTAATAGGAGCATACTGGGCTTAATAGGAGCATACTGGGCTTAATAGGAACATACTGGGCATAATGGAAGCAAACCGGGCTTAATATGAGCAAACCGGGCTTAATAGGAACATACTGGGCTTAATATGAGCATACTGGGCTTAATAGGAACATACTGGGCTTAATAGGAACATACTGGGCTTAATAGGAGCAAACCGGGCTTAATAGGAACATACTGGGCTTAATAGGAACATACTGGGCTTAATAGGAACCTACTGGGCTTAATATGAGCATACTGGGCTTAATATGAGCCTACTGGGCTTAATAGGAACCTACTGGGCTTAATATGAGCATACTGGGCTTAATAGGAACACACTGGGCTTAATAGGAACACACTGGGCTTAATATTAGCATACCGGGCTTAATAGAAGCAAAACAGGCTTAATAGGAGCATACTGGGCTTAATAGGAGCATACTAGGCTTAATAGGAGCAAACCAGGCTTAATATGAGCATAATGGGCTTAATATGAGCATACTGGGCTTAATAGGAACACACTGGGCTTAATAGGAACACACTGGGCTTAATATGAGCATACCGGGCTTAATAGAAGCAAAACAGGCTTAATAGGAGCATACTGGGCTTAATAGGAGCATATCGGGCTTAATAGGAACATACCGGGCTTAATAGGAACATACCGGGCTTAATATGAGCATACTGGGCTTAATAGGAGTCAACCGGGCTTAATAGGAGCAAACCAGGCTTAATAGGAGCAACCCGGGCTTAATAGGAGCAAACCAGGCTTAATATGAGCATACTGGGCTTAATAGGAACCAACTGGGCTTAAGATGAGCATACTGGGCTTAATATGAGCCTACTGGGCTTAATAGGAACCTACTGGGCTTAATATGAGCATACTGGGCTTAATAGGAACACACTGGGCTTAATAGGAACACACTGGGCTTAATATGAGCATACCGGGCTTAATAGAAGCAAAACAGGCTTAATAGGAGCATACTGGGCTTAATAGGAGCATACTGGGCTTAATAGGAAAACAGGCTTAATAGGAGCATACTGGGCTTAATAGGAACATACTGGGCTTAATAGGAGCATATCGGGCTTAATAGGAACACACTAGGCTTAATATGAGCATACCGGGCTTAATAGAAGCAAAACAGGCTTAATAGGAGCATACTGGGCTTAATAGGAGCATATCAGGCTAAATTGGAACATACTGGGCTTAATAGGAACATACTGGGCTTAATAGAAGAAAACCGGGCTTAATAGGAGCATACTGGGCTTAATAGGAGCATACTGGGCTTAATAGAAGAAAACCAGGCTTAATAGGAACATACTGGGCTTAATAGAAGCAAACCAGGCTTAATAGGAGCATACTGGGCTTAATAGGAACGTACTGGGCTTAAAAGGAACATATTGGTCTTAATATGAGCATACTGGGCTTAAAAGGAACATATTGATCTTAATATGAACATACTGGGCTTAATAGGAACATACTGGGCTTAATATGCACATACTGGCCTTAATAGGAACATACTGGGCTTAATAGGAACATACTGGGCTTAATATGAGCATACTGGTCTTAATATGAGCATACTGTGCTTAATATGAGCAAACTGGGCTTAATAGGAGCATACTGGGCTTAAATAGAAGCAAACCGGGCTTAATAGGAGCATACCAGGCTAAATTGGAACAGTGATTTATGGTGAAAAAGAAAGAATAGCAAAGTCTACTTATAAAATATTTAAAAACCAATGGTTTAGGGTGTAAATATACACAATAGACTACAATATTTTGCAAAGTTAGTATTGATCATAATGAACGGTATTGGTGTATTGTTATTTACATTGTGTATAGAGGGAGTGCTTCTTGTGCTACTGCACACCTGAGATAAATGTATCAAAAAAATGGCAAGGTTAATTTAACAGTAACATAAAACAAAATGCAAATACATTTAAAAATGTAAACTGTGAATGCCTGAAATCTATTATCGCGTTGTAGTTCACCAAGTTATGTTGCTACTGTGCTAATGCGACGTGCAGGCACGACCGCCAGCGTAACAAACCCATATTTTCATTTGAAAGGAAATAGCAATGAATGCTTATGAAATATGCTGCCATGTGTGTACATCAGCACTTATCTGTGGAGGTACCAAACAAGCATCTGAGGGTAGCCTCAACACCCAACGTTTTTTTAGCAGGTTTGAAACTGGCCAGTACTGGGAACTAACCTAATAATAAAACATCTGATTTAGTTGAATTAGTTGAAACATTAAAACAGCAGAAAATGTGTTTCTTGTTTTTTATTTGAATCCAAAGATGGAAGTGGGCTTAATGTGTGTTTACCCTAATCATCTTTCTAAAGCCCCTTTCAGATGGTTCTTTATGGAAGACACAATTGGGATCCGGGAGCACTCACAATGCTATCCTGACTCTCAGCACTCGTGAGAATGCACACCCAATGGCACCCTAGTGCACTATATAGGGAGCAGGGTGGCATTTTGGGATGCAGTCGTTGTGTGTAGTTCTCATGAATAACCTAGCAGAGAGTATTGTCAATTAGAGACAAGAGTAAAGGCCCTGTAACCAGCGCTGTCTTTGAACCAGTCATTAACCACCACTGTGCTGCTCTCTTTTTTCACAGCGTAAATGACTATATCACTAATTAATTAATAAGATAAAAACATCCAGATCTGATCAGGAAAGGGAATCCTGTAGATATATTCAGAGGGCTGTTTTTGTTCAGTCAGGTGCAACACTGCCTGAGCAGAGCTGGGTGGCCAAGTACGTGTGCATGTGTGTGTGTGTGTGTGTGTGTGTGTGTGTGTGTGTGTGTGTGTGTGTGTGTGTGTGTGTGTGTGTGTGTGTGTGTGTGTGTGTGTGTGTGTGTGTGTGTGTGTGTGTGTGTGTGTATCAAAAACAAACAAATTGGTACACTCTCAGTATAAGTGAGAGTTTATGTGGTACTTTTTGGATTGAAACCATGATTAAAACAGAAAGTGGCAAAAGTTGTGAACATTTTTGCACGTGTTTGTGGCACACATCCAGCCAATCCGCAAAGATAACAGGAAGATAATGTGTCATCAGACAGCACCCTAAGTGAATGCTGTAAGTGAGAGTGCCATTTGGTTCTAAATTCCTACCCATTACCATATAGATAGCTGTGTAAGAGGGTGGCAACACAATGAACTTTACATAAGCCCAACCACAGAGGAAGAGAAGACAGTTGGGACGAATCATTGGCAACACACAGATGAGGGTTCTACTAGGGAGTGCGTTTAACATGGCAGACATTAGAATACTTTGGTACAAAATGGCAGGTGTGTGTGTGTGTGTGTGTGTGTGTGTGTGTGTGTGGTGTGTGTGTGTGTGTGTGTGTGTGTGTGTGTGTGTGTGTGTGTGTGTGTGTGTGTGTGGGCCTGGCTAGCTCTATAGCCATGTGGCCTATTGCTGTTCTATTGGAATGCTTCGATTGACTTGTGTATCTCTGTGAGCCAAATGGAGCTCGTTGAGTCTGGATGAGATGGACACAGACACACACTGCTCAGAGAGGGTGAGGTATCACACTGGCATTCACACTGGCACACACACTGGAACACATACTGGCAAACACATGAGAAGGGAGAGTGGTGAGTGCGAGGCAGGAAGATGGGAGAGAGAGGGGGTAAGAGAGCAGTTAGGGAAACCTAAAATTGCTTTGTGTATGTGCTGCAGGGGAGCTGGATAATTTATCTCAGAGAGCTAGCATGGCTAATGATGGTCGCCTCTCATCATTAGCATCTCTTATGCTCCTGAATGCCCCTGTTACCTCTGATCTACCCTGCTCTGCACTACTCACTTGCTACTCTAGACACACACACACACACACACACACACACACACACACACACACACACAGAGGGGTTAGGGGGGTAAAGCCAAGCCCTGGTGGGTGGCGAGCGGCGAGCGGAGCGCAGGGCGAGGGCTGCAGTGGTCCTTTTTCCTGCTACATATTTATGACCTGGGACAGGGACATCTACATTCTGGGAACGTGCTGCTGGAAATCCCTCTCTTTTTCCTGCTTTCTAATTTCCTCGTCTCCTCTCTCTGTCCCTACACATTCTTCTCACTCTCTCTCTCTCTCTTTTCTCAGTCTCTCCCACCCTTCTTTCCCCCCTCTATTTCTCCCTCACTACTCTCTCTCTCTCCCTCTTGATCCTCTATTTCTCCTTCTCTCGGTCCCTCTACCTCTCTCTTTGACCACACTGCCAAAGATGAAGGGATAGAAAGAGACTGAAAGGCAAAGGAATATAAGAGTGGCAGGATATTGATGTGGTTTAAAAACATGTGTAGGAAGACAGGAAGGAAGACACACAAATTAACAGAGTACATCTATCTACAGAACCCCCTTTAGTTTGTCACTCAACACAATAGAGTCACAACAGTAATGGCTTCTGCTGTTTCTGGTTTTCATTTAAAGGTTGTTTTGAACGGCTTTGTCAGATCAGGCAGTGAGAGGGGAGGCATGTAGCTCTGGTTCCTCCTACTGTTTTTATGTTTATCTTAATTCATCTCAGCTCTTACTGCTCCTGCCGGGCTCGTTGCTAACCTGCCTCACAGGAAATTAAAATAACCCAATATGAGATATCAGAGCTCTCTCTTTATGGCAGGGGATGGCAGGTTAGCTAGGGTAGCTAAAAAAGCATTGTGAAATGTCGGGAATGTTGTAAAAAAAGATTACCCCACCAAGTACGTGCATTTTTGTAATGAGAAAATGGGTGCGCGCTGTGATTGTGTAGTTATTATGTATTGGTCTGGAGTCCGGACTCTATTTTCGATGGGGAATTGTCATTTCCCTCACTCCTATCGTTAACACTGACACTTTTTAATTATCCCTTGTTTAGGGGCTGTATTAGTAAGGAGGGGGTGAGGAGGGTAAGACTAAAGGAGGGAGAGGGGGGAATCTCTGTCCCCTCGTCAGGTTTCAAGGCTGTTGTGGATCATGGGTCGTAAGGTTTAGTGGGTTGTTTACATTCATGCAAAATGGCTGCCTGTAAAGAAGTGATTCTGGAGACTGCATTGATCACCATTAATAAATCTGACTCTTAATGAAGAGTCAATATTTATCAGTCCTGAGCTGGCAGGGCCATGGAGCGAGGGAGAGAGGGAGGGAGGGAAGGTGTGTGTGTGTGTGTGTGTGTGTGTGTGTCTGTGCGAGGTAAAGGGTAGAGATGGATGTACATCATAAATCAAACACCAGGTCCTATATCTGATGGGAGCTGTTTTGTCAGACTCCTGTCCTCTCCGTCTACCCAGGGATAACTGACTACTGCATTACTGGGCATTTCACATCAAATCAAATTTATTTATATAGCCCTTCGTACATCAGCTGATATCTCAAAGTGCTGTACAGAAACCCAGCCTAAAACCCCAAACAGCAAGCAATGCAGGTGTAGAACCACGGTGGCTAGGAAAAACTCCCTAGAAAGGCCAAAACCTAGGAAGAAACCTGGAGAGGAACCAGGCTATTTCCATGTGAAAAGACCCATGAGCAACAACAAGTTTATAGAAGCATGTCAAATTGGGTGTCAAATGAAAGATACAAGTTATATTAAGGCATATATACAGTACATATACTTAAAAGGTATTAGAAATACATCAAAACACAATAATGTGGAAGTAAAGACCCCTGCCAACTAATATCAACACTTATTTCGTTTTGGAGAAATTATTTGCCTTCTGTATGCTTAAGAACATGGCCCTTTGCCTTGTAATTCCATCACCAAAAACCCACATATCTTTCAGATATTTTCTAAATCCTCTCCCTCATCAAATCAAATCAAATTGTATTAGTCACATGCACCGAATACAGTGAAATGCTTCCTTTCGAGCCCCTAACCAACAGTGCAGTTTCAAAAAAATACTGATAAGAATAAGAGATAAAAGTAACACGTAATCAAAGAGCAGCAGAAAAAAAAGAACAATATATACAGGGTGGAGGGTGGGAGGGGGTGCCGGAGGGGGAGGGGGTGCCGGTACAGGGTGGAGGGGGTGCCGGTACAGGGTGGAGGGGGTGCCGGTACAGGGTGGCAGGGGGGTGCCGGTACAGGGTGGGAGGGGGTGCCGGTACAGGGTGGGAGGGGGTGCCGGTACAGGGTGGGAGGGGGTGCAGGGTACAGGGTGGAGGGGGTGCCGGTACAGGGTGGAGGGGGTGCCGGTACAGGGTGGAGGGGGTGCCGGGGGGGAGGGGGTGCCGGTACAGGGTGGGAGGGTGGGTGGGAGGGGGTGCCGGTACAGGGTGGGAGGGGTGCAGGGTGGGAGGGTGGGAGGGGGTGCCGGTACAGGGTGGGGGGGGTGCCGGTACAGGGTGGGAGGGGGTGCCGGTACAGGGTGGGAGGGGGAGGGGGTGCCGGTACAGGGTGGAGGGGGTGCCGGTACAGGGTGGAGGGGTGCCGGTACAGGGTGGGAGGGGTGGGAGGGGTGCCGGTACAGGGTGGGAGGGGGGGGGGTGCCGGTACAGGGTGGGAGGGGCCGGCCGGGTGGGAGGGGTGCCGGTACAGGGTGGGAGGGGGGGGGGGTGCCGGTACAGGGGGGAGGGGGTGCCGGTACAGGGTGGAGGGGGTGCCGGTACAGGGTGGGAGGGGGTGCCGGTACAGGGTGGGAGGGGGTGCCGGTACAGGGTGGGAGGGGGTGCCGGTACAGGGTGGGAGGGGGTGCCGGTACAGGGTGGAGGGGGTGCCGGTACAGGGTGGGAGGGTGCCGGGGTACAGGGGGTGCCGGTACAGAGTCAATGTGCGGGTGCACAGGCCAGTTGAGGCACCCCCTCCCACCCTGGGGGGGCAATGCAAGTAATCTGGGTAGCCATTTGACTAGTTGTTCAGGAGTCTTATGACTTGGGGGTAGAAGCTGTTTAGAAGCCTCTTGGACCTAGACTTGGTGCTCCAGTACCGCTTGCCGTGCGGTAGCAGAGAGAACAGTCTATGACTAGGGTGGCTGAAGTCTTTGACCATTTTTAGGGAGGGAGGAGGGAGGGAGGACGATGAAAGTTCACAGAAGTAAAGAGCAAAGGTAGACCTGCCAATTAGTTCTAGTGTTTTTACTGATATCAAGTATGTTTATGAATTACTAAGTGATTAAAGCTGGTAATTCTGTTACGAAATCAGTAATTACTGTAATTGAATTGGCTGCAATGGGAAATCATAGTAGTCACAAACTACAGTTGTGTCACCTGCTACTGCCCTCCCTTCCACTGGCATACTGTTTCTCTTTCTGTCATCTGGTGGTCAAATCAAGACTGTGAAAACTGTCTGGACAACCCCTCTCTCTCTCTCTCTCTCCAGTTAATGTCACCTCTCCTGGCTCTTACTGACACACCTGCTCTGACACCTACCCTCTTTCCATTTACTGTAACAAGCATCCTCACCTACTGAGCACCGACCCACACTGGACATTCATGGACGTGGAAAAGTAGTTGACATGTGGTCAATCTGCCCTGGCCGTACCAGATCTGAACCAACCATAGATGTCTACGTATCACAAGTTTGGACAACACAGTACAGTAGGGCACAGTAGAGCACAGTACAGAACAGTACAGTAAAGAAAAGTAGAGTATTGCATACTTCAGTAGAGTACACTAGAGTAGAGTACACTATAATGTACTGTATTGTGCCCTACTGTACTGTACGATACTGTACTGAACATACAGTGCCTTGCGAAAGTATTCGGCCCCCTTGAACTTTGCGACCTTTTGCCACATTTCAGGCTTCAAACATAAAGATATAAAACTGTATTTTTTTGTGAAGAATCAACAACAAGTGGGACACAATCATGAAGTGGAACGATATTTATTGGATATATATATATTTATATATATATATATTTTTTTCCCATTCCTCCTTGCAAAACAGCTCGAGCTCAGTGAGGTTGGATGGAGAGCATTTGTGAACAGCAGTTTTCAGTTCTTTCCACAGATTCTCGATTGGATTCAGGTCTGGACTTTGACTTAGCCATTCTAACACCTGGATATGTTTATTTTTGAACCATTCCATTGTAGATTTTGCTTTATGTTTTGGATCATTGTCTTGTTGGAAGACAAATCTCCGTCCCTGTCTCAGGTCTTTTGCAGACTCCATCAGGTTTTCTTCCAGAATGGTCCTGTATTTGGCTCCATCCATCTTCCCATCAATTTTAACCATCTTCCCTGTCCCTGCTGAAGAAAAGCAGGCCCAAACCATGATGCTGCCACCACCATGTTTGACACTGGGGATGGTGTGTTCAGGGTGATGAGCTGTGTTGCTTTTACGCCAAACATAACGTTTTGCATTGTTGCCAAAAAGTTCAATTTTGGTTTCATCTGACCAGAGCACCTTCTTCCACATGTTTGGTGTGTCTCCCAGGTGGCTTGTGGCAAACTTTAAACAACACTTTTTATGGATAACTTTAAGAAATGGCTTTCTTCTTGCCACTCTTCCACAAAGGCCAGATTTGTGCAATATACGACTGATTGTTGTCCTATGGACAGAGTCTCCCACCTCAGCTGTAGATCTCTGCAGTTCATCCAGAGTGATCATGGGCCTCTTGGCTGCATCTCTGATCAGTCTTCTCCTTGTATGAGCTGAAAGTTTAGAGGGACGGCCAGGTCTTGGTAGATTTGCAGTGGTCTGATACTCCTTCCATTTCAATATTATCGCTTGCACAGTGCTCCTTGGGATGTTTAAAGCTTGGGAAATCTTTTTGTATCCAAATCCGGCTTTAAACTTCTTCACAACAGTATCTCGGACCTGCCTGGTGTGTTCCTTGTTCTTCATGATGCTCTCTGCGCTTTTAACGGACCTCTGAGACTATCACAGTGCAGGTGCATTTATACGGAGACTTGATTACACACAGGTGGATTGTATTTATCATCATTAGTCATTTAGGTCAACATTGGATCATTCAGAGATTCTCACTGAACTTCTGGAGAGAGTTTGCTGCACTGAAAGTAAAGGGGCTGAATAATTTTGCACGCCCAATATTTCAGTTTTTGATTTGTTAAAAAAGTTTGAAATATCCAATAAATGTCGTTCCACTTCATGATTGTGTCCCACTTGTTGTTGATTCTTCACAAAAAAATACAGTTTTATATCTTTATGTTTGAAGCCTGAAATGTGGCAAAAGGTCGCAAAAGTTCAAGGGGGCCGAATACTTTCGCAAGGCACTGTATCTACTGGACTATGCTGTACTGAACTCGACTCTACTCTACTTTACTGTACTCTACTTCATCATAGAGGACCCCACACACAATCTTTGCCCAATGTTTTGAGCTGCTGCTTTCCAGAAGGAGACGAAGGGACTCACTGTTCAGTAAGAATAGGAGCAAGGCAAGTTTCATTCCATCAGCCATCGGGCTGCTGAACAGTGGGACACAGGACAGATGCGATACCAACACATGGTTCGACAGTAGGCCGCAGAGACTTTAAATATGTGATCATGTAAACGTGATGTTACGTATATATCAACTTTACAGTTTTCCCATACTGTATGTAATGTGTTGTGTTTGTATTTGCATGCAGACGTCACAAAATGAATTCCCGTGTCAATGGGCAATGAAGTCAATCATATTGCACTGTGCTGTAGTGTGATGTCCGAACCTGTGAGACATAGACGTCTATGATTGGTTCAGATTTGGCCTGGTCCACTTCTTTTGATCACAGCAACATACAGTATGAATGGCACATAGGCTCGGTGTTGGAGAACGTAAGCTGATATGTGCCCGAGGGCAACTTCTACCCAGACAAATGGGTGTGTGAACCTCGCCTAGAAGTGGCTATTACATCTCCTTTAAGACAGAGGTGCTAGACTGAACAGCTCCTTTAAGACAGAGTTGCTTGTGGGCAAGTTCCTCTGTCCAAGCATTGCTGACACATGCCAGATCTTACAACACCTGGATAGGTATTTTAAGTATCAGCTAACCACATCATATATTATAACAATTGGTCCCTCGAAGACGCAGTCGATGACGTGGCAAGCAACCGTTGGTTGATGCATGCAACGTTTGAGCAGGGGACCAAAGACTCTGAACATCCCCTTTAAGACAGAGTCAACAGTCTGAACATCCCCTTTAAGACAGAGTCAACAGTCTGAACATCCCCTTTAAGACAGAGTCAACAGTCTGAACATCCCCTTTTAGACAGAGTCAACAGTCTGAACATCCCCTTTAAGACAGAGTCAACAGTCTGAACATCCCCTTTTAGACAGAGTCAACAGTCGGAACATCCCCTTTAAGACAGAGTCAACAGTCGGAACATCCCCTTTAAGACAGAGTCAACAGTCTGAACATCCCCTTTTAGACAGAGTCAACAGTCTGAACATCCCCTTTAAGACAGAGTCAACAGTCGAACATCCCCTTTTAGACAGAGTCAACAGTCTGAACATCCCCTTTAAGACAGAGTCAACAGTCTGAACATCCCCTTTTAGACAGAGTCAACAGTCGGAACATCCCCTTTAAGACAGAGTCAACAGTCTGAACATCCCCTTTAAGACAGAGTCAACAGTCTGAACATCCCCTTTTAGACAGAGTCAACAGTCTGAACATCCCCTTTTAGACAGAGTCAACAGTCGGAACATCCCCTTTAAGACAGAGTCAACAGTCTGAACATCCCCTTTAAGACAGAGTCAACAGTCTGAACATCCCCTTTTAGACAGAGTCAACAGTCTGAACATCCCCTTTTAGACAGAGTCAACAGTCGGAACATCCCCTTTAAGACAGAGTCAACAGTCGGAACATCCCCTTTAAGACAGAGTCAACAGTCTGAACATCCACTTTAAAAGGTCCAATGCAGCCATTATTATCTCAATATCAAATCATTTCTGGGTAAAATTAAAGTACCTTACTGTAGTTGTTTTCAATTAAAATGGTAAAAAAAGAGACAAAAATAGCTTATTTTTTAAACTAGGCATATCAGTTAAGAACACATTCTTATTTACAATGAATGCCTACCCCAGCCAAACCCTCCCCTAAACCGGACGACGCTGGGCCAATTGTGCGTTTCCCTATGGGACTCCCGATCACGTCCGGTTGTGATACAGCCCAGGATCCAATCCGGGTCTGTAGTGACACCTCTAGTACTGCGATGTAGTGCCTTAGACCGCTGTGCCACTCAGGATTACTTCTAAGCAATCAGCAATAATTTTGCAACAACTGTCTGGGTGTGGTCTGAGTGGGGAGGGGAAAACTGAAAACTAGCTATTATTGGCAGAAAGGTTTCAAACTTTCTTATTGGTCTATGAACTAATTTCCCGGCTGGTGATGTCACCAGGAATGCCAGAACGCCATCCCACAAAAAACAGTCTGAAATTTGAATGTACAAAATATTAGGAACATGACATAGACTGACCAGGTGAATCCAGTTGAAAGCTATGATCCTATATTGATGTCACCTGTTAAATCCACTTCAATCAGTGTAGATGAAGGGGAGGAGACAGGTTAAAGAAGGATTTTTAAGCGCATCGGTTTGAGTGTGTCAAGAACTGCAAAACTGCTGGGTTTTTCACGCTCAGCAGTTTCTCGCATGTATGACGAATAGTCAAGCACTCGAAGGACATGTAGCCGACTTGACGCAACTGTAGGAAGCATTGGAGTCAACACGGGCCAGCATCCCTGTAGAATGCTTTCGACACCTTGTAGTCCATGCCCCGACGAATTGAGGCTGTTCTGAGGGCAAAAGGGGGGTGCAAGACAATATTAGGAAGTTGTTCCTATTATTTTGTACACTCACCTTTTAGACTGTACTGGGCCTTTATAACAGAGGTGATAGTCTGAACATCCTCTTTATGAAATATGTGATAAGGTTAGTTCCTCTGCCTAGACGTTGCTGACGCCTGCCTTATCTTACAACGCCCGCACTGTAAAACCGGATAAGATCTGGCTACTGAATAATTGAGGAAAATGATTACCTAAAAAAATATTAAGTTAAGAAAATGTAACAGCGGAAGTGAGCAGTTCTACCTACTGTAAATATGAGTAATACAAATGCAGTTTTTTGAGTAAGGTATGCTTACATTTTTCATGCAATCAACTTAGTTATTTTGATTTCTCGATACATAAAAAAACACTAGTTAAATGAAATGCATAAGGTGAAGGAACACAACATAATCTTTTTAAGTCAGCCACTGAAGTATGAGTTGCAGAACTTGAATTGTTTGAGTTTAGCAAGGTCCACCTTACTTAGAAACTATCATTTACTAGTACTCAAATGTAACTAAGTTTACTTAAAAACATTTAGGAAATGGATTACCTCAATATTAGCAATTAACCTTAACTCAAATATAATCAGTAAATACAAACAAGTTAGTTAACTACACTCAAAAAGCAAAAGTTTGGAAGCGTTCTGTCTTTATCTCCATTGGATTTAGCCTAGAGCTCAGAGAGAGCAGAGCTCGGTTGAGACATGAGACATATGTTCACGTACTAGATCGGCCCAAGACAGCAATGCCGCCTGCCCTCTATGTAAACCCTAATGTGCTGTCATTACTCAAAACAAAATGAGGTGTAATTCCTCTTGGTATTTAGTTGGTGTGACTTCTCATTTAGTCAGTACCACATAAACATTTGAAGTAATAAGGACTTTTCATTGACTTTGAGTTTAACTTACGAGAAGTATTTGATGTTAGAAATGCCTTGGGGTTTATAGTGAATAGGTATTTTACGTATCAGCTCACCACATCATTTGTTATAGCGATCCGTCAGTCGATGACACTGTCAATGATATGGCACACAACCATTGGTTGATGCATGCAACGTCTGAACAGGGGAACGTGACCATAGTCTGACCATATCCTTTAAGACAGATGTGATAGTCTGAACATCCCCTTTAAGTCAGAGGTGATTCCCAAACATCCCCTTTAGAACAGAGGTGATAGCATTGAGAATGCTAGAGGGGTCTAGTGACCAAAAGTCCATATTAGCATGTGTAGAGCCATTGAGGGCTTCCACCATTTTAATCTAGTCAACTGGGTGGTACTTCCAACTTCATTGGATGATCCCTGCTTGTGACCCTGTTTGAGTCATGTCCAACCGGGTCATCAGGAGGGATCAGCCAATCGCGGGGAAGAAATTTGAGGACTTCATTGGCGCTGCTCATCCTATCACATACATTATAATGGGAAAGATACAAAGAAGAGTCCTTTACCTATCGCTATGGGTGTTTGTCTGACCATCCCCTTTAAAACAGAGGTGACAGTGTTCAGATTATGCAGTAGCTGTATTGCGTATATAGACACCATTAGCTGGGTGGTACGCTCCTTCACATGAAAGAGAACACAACCTTATTAAGATAAGAGATAAGGGACACAAAGGGCCTGTGGGAATGCTTGATAAAGACTAGAGTTGGAGGGACTGGCTGTGTGTGTATGTTTGCAAAAGAGAGAGAGAGAAGGGGAGAGAGAAAGTGAGGAAGAGAGCCAGGGAGGATGTGAGAATGAGAGAGTAGATGATTGTAGAGCTGTACAGATGGGTTCTTTATAAGACAGAGGGGGGAAGATTACAGGGAAACTAATCCTTACTAGGAGGCCTGTAAATGTTATTTAGTAGAGCCAGCCAGCAGCCCTTACAGCATATCGACACTGAGAGACCATCAGAGTCATCAGTGGTGCTTGTAATACTGATATGAGAGGGCTGGTGTCTGTGCGATGGGGACTGTAGTGTGTCTCAGGTAGCAGAGAGCAGCCAACTGTGATGTCATTACTCTGATGACTGGGAGGGACAGGTAATGAGAAGAAAGATGCGGCTGGCTCTTTATGGTATAGCTGCACAGCAAATTCCTCAGTGTTACATTAACACTGAAAGTGTGGACCCATGTAGACACTGAATAGTGTTAAATAAACAAACTGCTTAGTGTAATGCTTTATTTGCATTTTTCCCAGAGTATCTTGCAATTGTAGAGTTACCAATAGCCTTTTGAGTGACTAAAATATGACCAATAATATTTTATTTAAATAGAAATGCTCAAAATTTGAGAAAAGTAAGTGTTCTCTTGTGGCTTGAAAAGACAAATTGAGTGTCTTGGGCGAGGCTAATATTCACGAGCTCTTTGAAACACCTATTTCAAGCAACTTGGATGCGGTTGGAAGTGCTGCAGTGAAATCATCTCAAGTTAACTTGGTGACACTCAAAGCAATACAAACCACATTAAAATTGTATATATTTTTTTGTTTTTACATGTCTCCCATTTGGCATGTTTCTTGTGACGTGGTTCAACTGCTTCAGAGGTTTGAAAGACCCTTCCCCCTCTTTTGTTCCATGCTGGCTGAAGCGCTAGCTAGCCAGTTACAAGCTAACACACGAATGAAAGGGGAAACATGTAAGTGACTTTGCCATAGATGAATAGGGTAAATGTTTAATTATTTTCTGACACCCTACAGCCAAATTCTGGCACAAGTAGATTAGCTATCTAGCTAACATTTAAACTCAGTTTTTCACAATTCCTGACATTTAATCCTAGTAAAAATCCCATGTCTTAGGTCAGTTAGGATCACCACATTTTAAGAATGTGAAATGTCAGAATAATAACAGAGAGAATGATTTATTTCAGCTTTTATTTCTTTCATCACATTCCCAGTGAGTCAGAAGTTTACATACACTCAATTAGTTTTCAGTAGCATTACCTTTAAATTGTTTAACTTGGGTCAAACATTTGGGTTAGCCTTCCACAAGCTTCCCACAATAAGTTGGGTGAATTTTGGCCTATTCCTCGGTTTATAGGCCTCCTTGCTCGCACACGCTTTTTCAGTTCTGCCAACACATTTTCTATAGGATTGAGGTCAGGGCTTTGTGATGGCCACTCCAATACCTTGACTTTGTTGTTATTGGGCCATTTTGTCACAACTTTGGAAGTATGCTTGGGGTCATTGTCCATTTGGAAGACCCACTTACGACCAAGCTTTAACTTCCTGACTGATGTCTTGAGATGTTGCTTCAATAAATCCACATAATTTTACTTCCTCATGACGCCATCTATTTGTGAAGTGCACCAGTCCCTCCTGCAGCAAAGCACCCCAACAACATGATGCTGCCACCGCTGTGCTTCCCAGTTGGGATGGTGTTCTTCGGCTTGCAAGCCTCCCCCTTTTTCCTCCAAACATAACGATGGTCATTATGGCCAAAGAATTATATTTTGTTTCATCAGACCAGCGGACATTTCTCCAAAAAGTACGATCTTTGTCCCCATGTGCAGTTGCAAACCGTAGTCCAGCTTTTTTATGGTGGTTTTGGAGCAGTGGCTTCTTCCTTGCTGAGCGGCCTTTCATGTTATTTCAACGTAGGACTCGTTTTTACCCTGGATATAGATATTTTTGTACCTGTTTCCTCCAGAATCTTCACAAGGTCCTTTGCTGTTGTTTTGGGATTGATTTGCACTTTTCGAACCAAAGTACGTTCATCTCTAGGACACAGAACGTGTCTTCTGCCTGAGCGGAGGATGAACCAGACTTGTGGAGGTCTACAATTTCTTTTGCTGAAGTCTTGGCTGATTTCTTTTAATTTTCCCATGATGTCAAGCAAAGAGGTACTGAGTTTGAAGATAGCCTTGAAATACATCCACAGGTACACCTCCAATTGACTCAAATGATGTCAATTAGCCTATCAGAAGCTTCTAAAGCCATGACATCATTTTCTGGAATTTTCCAAGCTGTTTAAAGGCACAGTCAACTTAGTGTATGTAAACTTCTGACCCACTGGAATTGTGATGCAGTGACTTTTTTCACGCCCTGATCTTATTTATCTTTGTTTTATTTTTTATTTTGGTTAGGTCAGGGTGTGACAAGGGTGGTTTGTGTAGTTTTTGTATTGTCTAGGGGTTTTTGTATGTCTAGGGTTTTCCTAGTCTGGGTGTTTATATGTCTATGGTTGCCTAGATTGGTTCTCAATCAGAGGCAGCTGTTTATCATTGTCTCTGATTGGGGACCATATTTAGGTAGCCATATTCCTTGGGTATTTTGTGGGTTGTTATTCTATGTTTAGTTGCCTGTTTGCACTAGTCATATAGCGTCACAGTTCGTTTTGTTCAGTGTTCGTTCTTTCATTAAAAGAGTATGTACGCTCACAGCGCTGGCCCGTGGTCCCCTCCATATGACGACCGTGACACCTTTTAAGTGCAGTAATCTGCCTGTAAACAATTGTTGGAAAAATTACTTGTGTCTTGCACAAAGTAGATGTCCTAACCGACCTATATTTTGTTAACAAGAAATTTGTGGAGTGGTTGAAAAACTAGTTACGTAAACTTCCGACTTCAACTGTGTATATATACCACACCTCTGCAAAACATGCCTTCTCTTATGTTGGTTCCGAGGCGGAACTTATTGAAATTAGGTAAGAGATTCCAAGTGCTTGACATGGTGGAGGGGACCAGTAACTTTATCATCAAACTTTATCAATGTAGAAGCAGCAGTCATTGTTCATACTTTGATCTGGTTTCATCCAAATATCATCTAATTTCATGAAAAACACAATTTTGACTTCATAAATAATTAAGTTTTTATGATAACACATTCACTCCAAAGTTAGATCCTGAGTGTATCTTATAGGTTTTTATATTCAACAATCTTATAGAAAAATACTGCCAGTGTGCTGGAGTCTGGTGTAGTGGTCTTATCTACTCCCTCTGGACCATATATACCCCCTCGACGTGGGCTGGCAGTCTCTGCTGTTCAACACCTTGTATCTGTACTTACCGTGCCTTCAGAAAATATTCATACCCCTTCACTTATTCCACATTCTGTTGTGTTACAGTCTGGATTCAATAGAAAAAAATCTCACCCATCTACACACAATACCCCATAATGACAAAGTTAATAAATGTTAGGAAATGTATTGAAAAGGAAATATCTATTTTACGTAAATATTCACATCCCTGAGTCAATACATGTTAGAATTACCCAGCGATTACAGCTGTCAGTCTTCCAGGGTAAGTCTAAGAGTTTTGCTCACCTGGTGTCACGTTCTGACCATAGAGAGCCCTTTTCTTCTATGGTAGAATAGGTCATGGTGTGACTGGGGGTTAGTCTAGTTTATTATTTCTATGTGGGGTTCTAGTTTTGTTTTCTATGTTAGTGACTTTGTATGATTCCCAATTAGAGGCAGCTGTTAATCGTTGTCTCATATTTCAGTAGCTTTTTTCCACCTGTGTTTTGTGGGATATTGTATATGTGTAGATGCCTGTTAGCACGCCGTTGTCGTCACGTTTATTTCTTTATTGTTTTGTTGTGTGGTTCACTTACTTTAAATAAAATATGTGGGACACCGATCACGCTACACGTTAGTCCGAGTATACTTCAAACGATCGTGGATTGTACAATAGTTGCACATTATTATTTTTTTAATATTCAAGCTCTATCAAGTAAAAACTGTAACTAGGCCACACAGGAACATTCAATGTCATCATGGTAAGCAACTCGAGTGTATATTTGGCCTTGTGCTTTAGGTTATTGTCCTGCTGAAAGGGGAATTAATCACCCAGTGTCTGGTGGAAGTCAGACTGAACCAGGTTTCCCTATAGAATTTTGCCTGTGCTTAGGTCTAATCCATTTATTTTTATCCTAAAAAACTCCCTAGTCCTTGCCAATGACAAGAATATGCATAACATGATGGACCACCACCATGAAGAGAAGTTAAGATTGTTTAGCGAGTAACAGAAATGTCACTGGTTCAAATCCCCAAGCTGACTAGGTGAGAAATATGTTGATGTGCTCTTGTGCAAGGCACTTAACTCTAGTTGCTCAGGATAAGAGTGTCTGCTAAAATGTAAATGTACTCAGTGATGTGTTGGCCCCAAATGTAATGCTTTGTACTAAGGATGTTAATTTCTTTACCACATTGTTTTGCAGTTTTACTTTAGTTCCTTATTGCTTTACAGGCTTCCTTCTTTTCACTTGGTCAATTAGATTAGTATTGTGGAGTAACTACAATGTTGTCTCCTATCGCAACCTTTCAACTCTGTAACTGTTTTGAAGTCTGCATAGGTGTCATGGTGAAATCCATGCACGGTTTCCTTTCTCTCCAGCAACTGAGTTAGGAAGAACGTCTGTGTCTTTGAAGTGACTTTGTGTATTGATACAGCATCCAAATTGTAAATGAATAACTTCACCATGCTCAAAAGAATATTCAATATCTGCTTTTTATTTTATTTTTACCCATCTACTGTACCAATAGGTGCCCTTCTTTGCGAGGCATTGGAAAAGACCTCCTTGGTCTTGAAACTGTGTTTAAAATGTACTGCTCAACTGAGGGACTGTGCAGATCATTTTGTGTTTGGCACAGAGATGAAATAGTCATAAAAGAAACATTTTAAACACTATTTTTGTCCATGCAACTTATTATGTAACTCATTTATACTCCTGAACATATTTAGACTTGCCATAAAAAAGGGGTTGAATACTTATTGACTCAAGACGTTTCAGCTTTTCATTTGAAATGCATTTGTAAAAACGTCTAAAAACATAATTCCACTTTGACATTATGGGATATTGAGTGTAGACCAGTGACACAAAATCTCAAAATCTTGAGTTGACAAAACTATGTGTGACCATGTTCTCTCTGCTGTATTACATGTCTTAGTTCCTTTCTGATGGGTTTAATCAATAGGATAAGGCTTCGTGAGATTTTATTAGTGCCTGGCCTCAAGGCTCTGGGGGATGGAGGGAGCGATGGAGGGAGTGATGGACAGATATAATGGGTTTTTATGGGATATCATTGGACCTGAAATTAGAGGACCACAGAGGAGCACTCCCTGGCTTCGTCCCAAATGGCACCCTATTCCCTTTATGTAGTGCACTACTACTGACCAGGCCCTATGAAAAGTATTCCCTCAAAAGTAGTGCACTATATAGGGAATAGGGTGCAATTTGGAAGGCAACCTCTGGAACAGCCTTCTCTCCCTAAGGTCAGAGTTGTATCACACTGCATCACAGTAGACAAAAATCACCACAGAGAAATTACTGGGCAATGTTGTAATAAATGTTGCCCCAAGGCACATATTGAGCATCAGATTGGATTACCCTCCCCTATCCCTTAACATAACCATTGGGGAATATGCAGAAATGGACTGGGCATAGGCCAGTTCAGGAAAATGCCCAGTGGGCCAGTCCATCTCCAGTGGGCTGGTTTAAATTGTGAAAGAAATGACCGGAGTGATGCTAAAACTGTTAAACATTGACCTAAGGCTCAGATCTAGGATCAGCTGTGATGCAATAGTGGACAACAGAGGGATTATGTACAGTCAGGTGACAAAAAACAATCTATATATATTGGCACCGTTGATAAAGATGAGTAAAAGAATACTGTATAAAATAAATAATACAAATACTGAGGTATATTGTATGCCCCCCCAAAATGGAAAAATGACATTATTTTATACTAATACATTTGCTCAGAGAAAGAGATTTTTTTTAAAGTAACACAAAACATTCTAAAATAAATACAGTTCAATATTATTGGCACCCCTGTTTTCAACACTTCAGCAACCTCCCCTTGCGAGGATAACAACAGAGCCTTTTTCTAAAATGTGACTCACCACCAGGATTCGGTCTTATGTAGCAAAATTTGAAATGGTGTTTTTACATTATATAAAAGTAGAGACACAGAGCTACAAAATGGTATATCATACACTACATGTGAGGAACTATGGGAAAGTAATTCTGCTTTGAAAGTTGATCAACTTGTAAACTCACATCTGAGAATATCACCTTTGAATGTTTTACATTTTAAATTCAGTCTAACACAACAACATGTTTAAAAGGTCAAGGGGTGTGATTACTTTCTGATGGCACTCCTGTCCATTAAAAAATACACTAGAATAACTTCAATCTCCAAACAAATAAAATCCTATCAGATTTGGAACTCATTTGGGATTCTATCCTTTAGGATAATGTCCTATAAGATTCTATCCTATAGGATAGGTTACAAAATCTTATATTGGATTCTTGTAGGATTTGTTTTTATTGGGATCCTGTAGGATTTTTTTCTAAGGTAATACCAAAAATGACAATATAAATGACAGTTTTCCATTACAGTGTAGGGAAGAAGGTGTAATTTGTGACATAGCAACAGTATCTACCAATGGCTGCTCGTTGTAAAATTACAATTTCTCCACACAGTTTCTAAACCCATAGGCACAACATCGTGAGACCTCTGGGAACGCCTGCGAAGCAGACCAAGCAGACTAGGCCAGGGTTTGGGGTTTGAAAGGTCATTGTAAGAAGTTAAAAATGATTCTCAAAATCTAAAGGCACAACCTAGATTTGAGCCAATGTCTTAAGTAAATGAACATGTTATTACTCCAACCTTGTGAAAGTGACAAACTGACTTGTTTTCAATTTCGATTTTTGTCAAAAATGAATTCATTTCAAAGGAGTTCCTTTGATTTAAAGGCCTTTATATGTGCAGTTCGGCGCGAGACAACCATTATACCCGATGACGTTTTTCTGCGCATGAGCTTAGCTAGCCAACATCGCCATGACATCACCATGACATCACCTACAAGTATGATCAGGGATTTCTCTCTGCCCACCCTGCTCAGTGAAGGACTCCACAGGTTGTCCACTGAGATCGCCTGCTGGCTCCTCTCCTCAGGATGATTGAATCAGAAATGGCTCTACATGACTGTATATGCAGATGGAATGTCACACTGTCACATCGCTTAAAGGGTTTTAATGTACATTTAATGGAAAGTAAATAGTCATTTTGGGAATCGCTTTCCTATGACTCCGGGTTATGGTATGACTGACAGATTCCATATGCTTCCATACTTATAGTTCCACAATTCCATATACAGTTCCATAATTCATGACATCATCTAATTGACTGGTAGTATGTCCGAGAGGATCTTAATTCACAATTGACATTGTTGTCGAACTTGTTTGCAATTCCTCAGCTATTATTCGCCATCACTAACGTCGTGTCTATGTTGTGCACATCTGTTGTCAGAATTATATTACTGAAACGTTATTACAGCATTCCCTCATGAGCTGCTGCCTGTACTGACACGGAGCAGGTAGACAGACAAGAAGGGAGAGAGGGAATTAAAGTGAGGGAGAGAGAGCGAGAGTGGGAGAGCAAGAACGAGAGCAAGAGAGGGAGAGAGAGTGAGAGTGAGGGGCAGAGCGATAATAGTATAGAGATAGACATGAGTGTGTGGAAGAGAGAAAGGAGGAAGAGAGAGAGAGAGGGAGAGGGAGGTATGAGAAAGTGTGAAAGAGAGAGGAGGAAGAGAGAGAGAGACAGGAGGTATGAGAAAGGAGGAAGAGAGAGGGAGAGAGAGAGACAGGAGGAAGAGAGAGAGACAGAGACAGATAGAGAGAGAGAGGGGATGAATAGAACAAGAGAATGAGGGAATGTCATAGAGGTGGTGAGTTGACAATACTCTCTGGAACCATGTTCTCCTGTTCGCTCTCTGCTGTATTTCCTGTCTTAGTTCCTTTCTGATAGGTTTAATCAATAGGATGAGGCTCTATGAGATTTCATTAGTGCCTGGCCTCAAGGCTCTGGGGGATGGAGGGAGTGATGGTGGGAGCGATGGTGGGAGTGATGGAGAGAGGGGAGAGATATAATGGGTTTTTATGGGTTATCATTGGACCTGAAATTAGAGGACCACAGAGGAGCAATCTCTGGCTTCATCCCAAATGGCATCATATTCCCTTTATACTGTAGTGCTCTACTATTGACCAGGCCCTATGAGCCCTGGTCAAAAGTAATGTACTATATAGGGAATAGGGTGCCATTTGGAAGGCAACCTCTGTAACAGCCTTCTTTCCCTAAAGTCAGAGTTCAGCAGAATGCACATGTATCACACTGCATCACAGTAGAGAAAAAATCCCCACAGAGAAATTACTGGGCAATGTTGTAATACATTTTGCCCCAATGTACATATTTGGGATCAGATTAGATTACCTTCCCCTATCCCTTACCATAACCATTGGGGAAGATACAGAAATGGACTGAACATAGACCAGCTCAGGAAAATGCCCAGTTGGCCAGTCCACCTTCAGTGGGCTGGTCTAAATTGGGAAAGAAATGACCGGAGTGATGCTAAAACTGTTAAACATTGACCTAAGGCACAGATCTAGGATCAGCTGTGATGCAGTAGTGGACAACAGAGGGATTATGTACAGTCAGGTGACAAAAACAATCTATATATATTGGCACCGGTGATAAAGATGACTAAAAAAATACTGTATAAAATAAATAATCCAAATACTGAGGTATATTGTATGCCCCCCCCAAAATGGAAAAATTACATTATTTTATACTAATGCATTTGCTCAGAGAAAGAGATATTTTTTTAAACAAGTAATACAAATAAAAAATCTAAAATAGATACAGATCAAAATTATTGGCACCCCTGTTTTCAATACTCCAGCAACCTCCCCTTGCGAGTATAACAACACTGAGACTTTTTCTAAAGTATTATATGAGATTGGAGAACACATTGAAGGATATTGGGCCATCCCTCCATGCAGAATCTTTCCAGATCCTTGATATCCTTCGTTTCCGCTTATGGACTGCCCTCTTCAATTAAAAACACAGGTTTTCAATGGGATCAACTCCAGAGACCGATATGGCCATTGCAAAATGTTGATTTTGTGGTTAAAAATCTACATTTTGCAACGTAGCTCAGTATTTGTATTATTTTATTTTTGCTCATCTTAATCAAGGGTGCCAGTAATTGTGGACCTGAATGTATGTATGTATGTTTGGCATGAACAGTGACAGTTTTTAAAAGTCTCAGATCTATGCTATTAGCCAACTCCACTGACAGCCGTTGTTATGCAATGACAAATAGACTGTACAGTATGTATCAGTGATAGTCAGAGGATTTGGCTGAAGACCACAGATCTGGGATCAGAGCCTAGTGTCTTGACTTTAACATTAACCTGAAGACTGCTATTTATTTAATCAACAAACCATGTTTAATTGTTACCTGATTAAATTAATCATGTAACAATTAACTCATTAGGATCAGCACGAGAGCGGTTCTTTAAAGATTTAACATCTCCCAAATTAAAGTCTAAAGGTCTTTACCCATCACATCTATAAACAGTCAACTTATTAATCATAACCTCGTATCATATCATCATTCTGAACAGTCGTAACCTCCTTGCATCTGCAAAAACCCGAGCCTTACTTATGATTCAGTACTACACGAATTGGTGATATGATTTATTTACTAGCTAATTAAATGGTTACACAGGATAAACATACACACTTAATACGTAAAAACAGGTCCCTAGCGGAATGACAACAATGTGGCTGCTTGTGACAAAAGAGATGGAGAGGGAGGGAGAGAGGGACAGAGACGCTTAACATTTGTACTTTCAGAAACTACTCTCACTTACAGTAACCATATACTTTGCACAGGAACCGCTGCTCGCTTTGAGTAAGAAATCATGATGTATTTACGTGAAATGTCTTGGTTCGCCAGATCTCTCTTGGTGGACAGGGCCGCCTTTTCGAGGCACACTTGTAAGGCTCTGATTGTCCAAAAGGGTTCCACAAAGTCTTCTACTGTTTTTCTTCTTTGTAGTTGTCTGGTATCCGGTAACTTGTCTTATAGTCCTGAACAGACCTACAGAGTGTATTTTCCTTCCATTGACGCTTTTCTGGTCCAGTATGTACATTTCTTTACTCATAATTTTTTACAGTTTGTTTGAAAAAGGCAGTTCTGTCAGGCTGACATGCTCTCTGACCTCACTTGGGGGCGTGACTTGTCACTTGTACAAAGTTATGTAAAACAATTATCTCTTATAGTTTGTCAAATCATATCCCTATCTTACCAAAAATACCATCCTTTTTCATATTACATGCATATCGCATAGTATGGAAACTTCATAGTAGACTTTCCAAGTTAAAGTATATCCTTCATAAGATTTTTAATGTCATCACAAAATAACAAACAAAATGCCATTAGTGTTCTGTAGATCGCCATTGACAATTCCCCACGTTCTATATTAGAAGACTAAATTGAAAGGCTATATTGCTCCAGTGTTCGCTTTTTGAAGAGTTAGAGTTTCGACGGGAAAAGTATCTTGAAACAAAGTACATTCCTTTGGTGAATATTGGAGAGGGAGACCTGAATCTTCGCCCCTTGATTTACGACAGGACGTAAATTGTTAATCACTACTAGTTCTTTCCTCCCCATCAATGCATGTGAGAGGGGGTCTGATTGAAGTTCTTCCTTGTAAACCTGATGTGACCTATTTGGTTTCTCATGGACAGTCATGACACAGGGAGGGCTCTTGTCTATCTGTGAGAAGCTACGCCCTCCTCTATCTCTCATCTCAGGGTACTCTACTACACCCTCCACCCTCTCCTTTCACTGCCTCTGACTGTGAACTTTTTAAAGCTAAACCAAATGCCAATAATCTCTCCAGAGGTCAGTTAGCTCTACCATGTTCTCTCTCTTTCTCTCCATCCATCCATCTCTCTTTCTCCACCTCTTGCTTTGCCAAACAGAGATGCCTCTGCTCAAATATCATCTGGCAAACACACTTCCCATAGTGTGTGTGTGCCAAGCAGCTTCACATGTGTTAGTTGACAAGTGCATAGAGGGTAATGTACACTGGAGAGCACCTGGCACAGAGAAAGGGACACACACAGAGACCGAGAGAGAGTGAGACATAGACAGAGGGGGAGGGATTAGAAAAGACTGGTGAGTGAGTGAGTGAGTGAGTGAGTGAGTGAGTGAGTGAGTGAGTGAGTGAGTGAGTGAGTGAGTGAGAGAGAGAGAGAGAGAGAGAGAGAGAGAGTTTCCCTCAGATTACACAGATCCAATTTTGATCAACTCCCATATCTACTGGGGGAAATTCCACAGTGTGCCATCACAGCAGCAAGATTTGTGACCTGTTGCCACAAGAAAAGGGCAACCAGTGAAGAACAAACACCATTGTAAATACAACCCATATTTATGCTTATTTATTTCCCCTTGTGTTCTTTAACCATTTGTACATTGTTACAACACTGTGTATGTATATTTATATATAATATGACATTTGTAATGTCTTTATTGTTTTGAAATTTCTGTATGTGTAATGTTTACTGTTAATTTTTGTTTTACTTTTGTATATTATCTACCTCACTTGCTTTGGTTTCCCATGCCAATAAAGCCCATTGGGGGCTTGCATGCATGTATCAATGTCCGGGCTGGTGTATACAGCATATCTTTGGGGAATAGGATGAGAGAAAAAGAGGGATGGAGGGAAGGTGTTGGAACAGCGGGATGCTGTCTTTCAGTGGACAGTGGAGGTCAAGGGCAGACGGGGAAAGAGAAAGAGAGAGACGATAAGTACAGCATTGACACACAGCCCAGCACAGAGCCTTGCCTTCCTCTATCCATTCCTTAGAATCCTGACAAGTACATTGTGCATTAATGCTTCCACACTCGGCATGTATCGGCAGTATAGATTAGAAGAGCTCTAACTATTTGGATGACGCGTTTGTCATTATTTCAGTGAATAAACATTGTCCCTCTCTTCTCAGCCTTTTCTGCCCCCTCTTCTTTCACTCTCTCCCCTCTCTATCTCATAACCTTGGCAGTTTAAATAAGACAATGGTAATATTTCCAGGCAAAGGTGTTTCAACAAATATGCTCTATCCAGCGTCAGATAAGGTCATTTGAGGCTAGGATTCAAAATGGCATAATGAATGAATCAATTGACCTCCTCTCCCCTCTCCCTCCATCTCCCTCCACAATGGAGAAAGAGCTCATGCACAACCGAAATATCAATATTTGAATAGTCCATACAATGTTAACAACCCATCAATCTCGCAAGCGCCACATTAGCATAACACACAATGGCAGCGTGTAGCAGGTGAACGTAGCGTAGCGCTCTTAGCGACGCCCATGATGGATTCACTGGGCTGTTTCCTTACGATGCTATTCAGCAGCATGTTTGCAGTAATCACAGTGATGTTATCAGGGACAATAGGCAGTGCGTCCATCTCCATTCAAATGGCATACATCCACCTCTCGCTCTTCTCTGCTCTGCTTTGGGAGAAAGACATGCAGAGATTTTAATAGAGACTAATTGTGTATTATATTTATATTTCCATATTGCCAGGCTTGTATTTTCCAGTCAGTCACTGTGTGGTGGTGATAATGTGTTGTTACAAGGATGTTATGTTTATATATATATATCCCAGTATGTGTGTGGACATTGATGGTCGATAATGGTCTCTCTCAGATTGTGGTGGGCTCCACTCAATTGTTCCTCACCTCCTCCTGTCTCACCGGAAAGGCTGGAGACGAGGGCTGTGGTTTGTGGTGAGTTGAGGGGAGGTGAAGGAGGTGTGGAAGAGAGAGGGGAGAGAAAGATGGGAAAGAGAGACGAGATAGAGAGAGAGAGAGAGAGTGGCACTCTCTCATCCCAAGATCCCATTTCCTCTGCGGATCTGAGTGTGATGGGAGTTCTGTCTGATAGGAGTGTGTGTGTTTGTCTGCGTGTGTGCGTGTGATAGTAAGGCTGTGTATCCGATATTAAAGCCATAGCTTATGCTACAGGTTAGCATCATCAGCTCTAGCCAGCTGTAAAGCCAACTGTAGGAAGTAGAGCAGACCTGTAATATGTCTACTGACCTTACAGATGCAGAGCGGACATACAGTAATCTCTTTCACCCAGACTGACCTGGGTTCTCCTCTCCTCCCCTCTCCTTTCCTCTATGTAAGAGTGTACAAAATATTAAGAACACCTTCCTAATATTGAGCAGCTGTCCCTTTTGCACTCAGAACAGCCTCAATTCGTCAGGGCATGGACTCTACAAGGTGTCGAGTGCGTTCCACAGGGATGCTGGACCATGTCGACTCCAATGCTTCCCACAGTTGTGTCAAGTTGGCTGGATGTCCTTTGTGTGGTGGACCATTCTTGATACATGTGGGAAACTGTTGAGTGTGAAAAACCCAGCAGCGTTGCAGTGTTTGACACACTCAAACTGGTGTGCCTGGCACCTACTACCATACCCCGTTCAGGGGAACTTCAAACATTTGTCTTGCCCATTCACCCTCTGATTGACACACATACAAAATCCATGAAACATCCTTTTTTTAACCTGTCTCCTCCCCTTCATCTACCCTGATTGAAGTGGATCATAGCTTTCACCTGGGCAGACTATGTCACAGAAAGAGCAGATGTTCCTGAAGCTGGGTTATCCTTTGTGGGCTTGTCTGAAGCGCAGGTTAGTCTTTTTGTCATTCATCTTTTTGGAAGCAGCTCTGCAGAGTGGTCACTAGCTAGCACAGCCACAAAGTCGTCACATCTGGTTTGAAACCTAACCCTAACCTTAACCACACTGTTAAACCTAATGCCTAACCCAAACCTTAAATTAAGACCCCAAAGCACATTTTTGTTTTCTTAAATTTTTACAATATGGCCAATTTCGACTTTGCAGATGGCCCATCTCGCGGAAATTGCTCAGTTCTGCCTCCAAGACAAGACTCATGACAATAAGCAGGCAGAGGGGATGGGAATGTGTGTGACCTCCTTTGCTGCTGTAGCTAGAAATCCCTCCAATTCACTAGGGGATGAATCTACCTACAAGGCACAGATGGGGAGAAAAATTGAGAGGGATGAGGAGGAAAGGAAAACTGTCTAAACCCAGGCTTGTAGATGACCTTCAGCACCACGGCACCTCAGTCATTCAGGTGTGACTGGACTCCAAAATACTGCATATCCCCCCACTCAGCACCTAACACCCCTCTCCTAGATCCTCTCTATTTCCCCCTCACTTCTTCTTCTCCTTGGCCAGAGGATCAGAGGGGGATTGATCTGACTCATCAAAACTATTGATAACATGATCTGAGCATTGAAAGCCTGTTGGCATTAGGGCTTCCTATAGATGCAGTAACATTGCTCTCTCTCTCGGTCTCTGGGTGGTGTCAAGTATCCTGCTCTGTGCCAGCAGTTTAATCTCCTCTGTTCTCTCAGTACCTCTCCATTCTCCCCCTCTCCAGCTTTTCGCCCTCTCTCCCTCTTCTTCCCCCCACTCCCTCTCCACCTCTCTGCTCTGCTCTTCTCATCCTCTACCCCTTCTCCCCCACCCTCTTTCCTCTACCTCACCCTCTCCTCTCCTCTCCTCTCCTCTCCTCTCCTCTCCTCTCCTCTCCTCTCCTCTCCTCTCCTCTCCTCTCCTCTCCTCTCCTCTCCTCCTCCTCTCCTCTCCTCTCCTCTCCCCTCTCCTCTCCTCACAGCACAGAGATCTCTCCTCCTCTCCTCTCCTCTCCTCTCCTCTCCTCTCCTCTCCTCTCCTCTCCTCTCCTCTCCTCTCCTCTCCTCTCCTCTCCTCTCCTCTCCTCTCCTCTCTCTCCTCTCCTCTCCTCTCCTCTCCTCTCCTCTCCTCTCCTCACAGCACACAGATCTCTCCCCCGTGCCTTTCCTCTACCTCTCTCCGTCTCTCAGCGCACAGAAAGAGGCTGACATCAGCCAGTGTGCTCTGATGATGACAAGACTCCACAGTCCTCCCCAGACACACAGACCTACTGTCAGAGAGAGAGGGAGAGGGATAGAGAGAGGGAGCGAGAGAGAGTTAGATGGAGGGAGAGAGATGGAGAGACGGAGAGAGATATGAAGATTTTCTGTTTGATGCAGACACGCACAGACACAAAAACAAAGACACACACACTCACCACTCTCGCTGTACACACACACATGCACAAGCACAACACAGAGGCACACATGCCAAACGCACACACACACACACACACACCAATTGCACCAGCTACTTCAAAGGCCCATGCTCCTCACCCCGGGGCTTGTAGCTAAGTGTGGTTCGGAAGTAAACTTTTATCCTTTTATAAACCAATGTGAGTGTTTAGAGCCGCGCTAATGATGTTTGTGTGTGTGTGTGAGAGAGAGGATGCTCAACTGTCTTGTTTGTGTGTGTTGATGTTTGTGTCTGTGTCTGTGTTTGTCTCTGTGTGTGTTTATCCATGTGTGTGTGTGTTTCTGTGGATGTGTTTGCATGTTTGTGTATGTGTTGATCAGTGGAGGCTCCTCAGAGGAGGAAGGGGAGGACCATCCTCATCAGTGAATTTGATTTAAAAAAAAATATATATATATACTAAATATATTCACGTCACCAAATAATTGATTAACACACTGTTTTGCAATGGTCTACATTTTGCAATGGTCTACATCTCTGTGGGGTAGCACCATGGTGTAGCCGGAGGACAGCTAGCATCCGTCCTCCTCTTGGTGCATTGACTTCAATACAACACCTATGAGGATCTTGGTTCTCACCCCCTTCCATAGACTTACACAGTAATTATGACAACTTCCAGAGGACGTCCTCCAACCTATCAGAGCTCTTGCAGCATGTTGTCCACCAATCAAAATATCAGAAAATGAATCTAGTACTGAAAGCATAAGCTACAGCTAGCTAGCACTGCAGTGCATAAAATGTGGTGAGTAGTTGACTCAGAGAGAAAGTAAATTAATTTCTTCAAAAATGAAGGAGAAGCAAGAGAGAGAGATTTTGTCATTTTTTTAAACTTTCAGTTTCACTTACTTAGCTAGCAAATGCAGCTGACTAGTTGTTACTCATGTACGTGGCTCAAACAGAGGGATGCTATGCTAGCGAGCTGGTTATGAGTATCCAACACAACACTGGAATTCTCCCACATCAAGGTAAGCTGTTGGTTTTATTAATTTATTGTGAGAGGAGGAGAGTGTATAGAAGCCAGAATGAATACAACGTGGCTGTTATGATCAGGGGTGTATTCATTCCGCCAATTCTGTTGACAAACGTTTCTTAAACGGAAGCAAACGAAACAGGGATAAATACCTGAATTTATCCAATAGAAACTCTTGTTTGCAACTGTTGTGCTAATGATTACCCTCTAGATAAGCTAGATGCAGGCAAGAGTGTACAAGACGGTATTGAATGTGTCATCTCCAATTTTTCTCTCGACGTGTGTGCGCCTACGTTGTAAACTTCCATTCATAGGTTGCAGCAACCTCATGATGGGTATAGAGAAAATTTGAGTATCATGTAGTAGCCTAAACCCATCAATGTTACATTGAACTGGGTGGATGGAATATGAATGACAGTCATCCAACATGCTGTAATTGTCACGATCGTCATAATGGACGGACCAAGGCGCAGCGTGAGTTGAGTTCCACATACTTTATTTAACAGTGAAACGACAAAATAAACAATAAACATAACCCGAGTGTGAACGCCGTAGTGCAACAAAAGACTAACACAAACAATATCCAACAAAAGCAGGTGGTAAAAAGGGCTACCTAAATATGATCCCCAATTAGAGGTAACGATTACCAGCTGCCTCTAATTGGGAACCATACAAACCACCAACATAGAAATACAAACGCTATAGAACCCCCTCTAGTCATGCTCTGACCTATACACCATAGAGAACCCAGAGGGCTCTCTACGGTTATGGCGTGACAGTAATAGAAATAAGGCCATGCTCATGAACAAAAAAATCGTCCTCTGACCGTCACTGGTGTTGATGTTTGTGTGTGGGAGAGAGAGGAAAGACAGCTGCTACCGGGCAGAGAAAAACAACAAGCTCTCACAGCCTCACTGCAGAATTAGATGCTATAAAGGTATGCATTAAGGTGTCTGTAATAGAGTACATAGCTATTAAAAAAACCTTTCTGGGATCGGCCAATAGCCAGGGAAAATGCAGAGCGCCAAATTCAAATAAAATACTATAAAATCAAACTTTCATTAAATCACACATGTAAGATGCCAAATTAAAGCTACACTCGTTGTGAATCCAGCCAACATGTCAGATTTCAAAAACGCTTTTCGGCGAAAGCATAAGATGCTATTATCTGATGATAGCACAACAGTAAACGATGAGAGAGTAGCATATTTCAACTGCAGGCACGACACAAAACGCAGGAATAAAATATAAATCATGCCTTACCTTTGACGAGCTTCTTTTATTGGCACTCCAATATGTCCCATAAACATCACAAATGGTCCTTTTGTTTGATTAATTCCATTCATATATATCCAAAATATCAATTTATTTGGCACGTTTGATCCAGAAAAACACTGGTTCCAACTTGACCAACGTCACTACAAAATATCTCAAAGGTTACCTGTAATCTTTGCCAAAACATTTCAAACTACTTTTGTAATACAACTTTAGGTATTTTTAAACGTAAATAATCGGTAAAATTGAAGACGGGATGATCTGTGTTCAATACAGGAAGACAACAAACTAAAGCATGCTTTCTGTCTTGCGCCTCTATCAAACAGTACACATGATGTGACACTTGTTTAAGATGGCCGTACTTCTTCATTACACAAAGGAATAACCTCAACCAATTTCTAAAGACTGGTGACATCCAGTGGAAGCGGCAGGAACTGCAAACAAGTCCCTCAGAAATCTGGTTTCCCAATTAAAATACATTGAATAGACAGTGACCTCAAAACAAATCTGAATGGTTTGTCCTCAGGGTTTTGCCTGCTACATAAGTTTTGTTATACTCACAGACATGATTCAAACAGTTTTAGAAACGTCAGAGTGTTTTCTATCCAAATCTACTAATGATATGTATATCTTATATTCTGGGGATGAGTAGCAGGAAGTTGAATTTGGGCACGCTATTTATCCAAAAGTGAAAATGCTGCCCCCTATCCCGAAGAAGTTATTAATAAGTGGATTTCTATTTTTTACAATGGTGGGGGAGTGCCAAGATGGAGAAACGGCGGCTTCAACACATGCTATCTGTCATCTAGTGTATATATAAATAATTGGTTAAAACATCAAGATTAGGCCCTCATTCCGATTCGTTAAGGTAAGGGTTAAGGTTTGCGATAAGGCAGTGGTTCCCAAACATTTTAGATTTCTGTACCCCTTCAAACATTCAACCTCCAGCTGCGTACCCCCTCTAGCACCAGGGTCAGTACACTCTCAAATGTTGTTTTTTGCCATTATTGTAAGCCTGCCACACACACACTATACGATACATTTATTAAACATAAGAATACGTGTGAGTATTTGTCACAAACCGGCTCGTGGGAAGTGACAATGAGCTCTTATAGGACCAGGGTACAAATAATAATATAATAATAATCGATCATTTTGCTATTTATTTAACCGTCTTACATATAGAACCTTATTTGTTCATCGAAAATTGTGAATAACGAGAAGGGTGTGCTTGAAAGGATGCACATAACTCTGCAATGTTGGGTTGTATTGGAGAGAGTCTCAGTCTTAAATGATTTTCCACACACAGTCTGTGCCTGTATTTCGTTTTCATGCTAGTGAGGGCCGAGAATCCACTCTCACATAGGTACTTGGTTGCAAAGGGCATTAGTGTCTTATCAGCACGATTTGCCAAAGCAGGATACTCTGATCCAGAAATCTGGCAGTGGCTTCGAATTATATTCAATTTTCCCAGAACTGCTTGTTGCAATTTCGATGAGGCTCTCTTGTTCAGATATCGGTAAGTGGACTGGAGGCAGGGCATGAAAGGGATAACGAATCCAGTTGTTTGTGTTCTCAGTTTCGGGAAAGTACCTGCATAATTGCGCACCCAACTCACTCAGGTGCTTTGCTATATCACATTTGACATTGTCCGTAAGCTTGAGTTAATTTGCACACAAAAATCATACAATGATGTAAAGACCTGTGTGTTGTCCTTGTTAATGCAGACAGAGAAGAGCTCCAACTTGTTTATCATAGCTTCAATTTTGTCCTGCACATTGAATATACAGTGGGGAGAACAAGTATTTGATACACTGCCGATTTTGCAGGTTTTCCAGGATCTCTGGAAAACCTGGGAGATGTATGTATCAACCTTAGGCCTGGATACATGATTAGCCTAGTTATAGCGAGTTGTTTGGTGGGGTTGGTTCTACATGGATGTCTGTCTGTCTGTGCATTAAATGGTTTGACACCTCATCAAGTACATGATGCTGGCTGTCTGTCTGTCTGCTGCAGACGTTTCATGTTAATGAACATCTGATGTATGTGTGTGGTATGATCTTTGTTTGATGTGTGCGTGATGGATGTGTGTGTGACGTTGGATGCTCTTAGATGCTGTTAGATGTCTGGCAAAAGAACACGTTTTAATATACTTGCATATATGTCAGCTGAAGATGAGTGGGCTGCATAGACAGCGTTCCTAATTGAGTGTGTGTGTGGGTGGACTTATGCAGGTGGTGCTTCTCTGAATGTATTATTTGTAAATCTGTGACTGCAGCATGTGTGTTTGTATGAGTGTGTGTCCATCTGTGCCGGTAGATGTGGTGGGTAGCTTCAGCCATTCAGAGAAGGTCTGAGAGAGCTTGCAGTGGCACAGACCCATCATGGTGTGTGTGTGTGTGTGTGTGTGTGTGGTGTGTGTGTGTGTGTGTGTGTGTCAGTGTAATTGTGGAGGTGTCAGTGTGATTGTGGAGGTGTCCCACAATCAGGCTGAGAGAGAAATGAGAAGTGCTCGGGTTTTGGAGAGCAATGTCTCGTAATGAAAGATTTATCAGCAGCACAGCTCCTGCCTCTCTCCTCTCCTCTACACACACGCACAGGCACACGCTCACACCACACATTCACCGCTACAGCTACAAAATGCCTGGTCACCTCGGCAGCTAGCGCTTTGAAGCTAACATTATTCGGCATTCTGCTTAGTGGGAGGGGAACCCCCGTCAGGCGATAAGGGGGCCTTCCTGCAGGAGGCCTTTTGCCTTTTGGTAGGCCGTCATTGTAAATAAGAATGTATTCTTAACTCGCTTGCCTAGTTAAATAAAATTAAATAAATAAAAAGAGGAGCTGTTTGAAGTCCGGCCTCCCAGCAGGTAGGATCACTCCTAGTGATGTCACAGCAGGAAGAACACAGACACACACACACACACACACACACACACACACACACACACACACACACACACACACACACACACACACACACACACAGGCTAGCATGCATGTTGTGCACGCATATAGAGGTGAATCCTTCAGAAGGGTATAAAATAATTATATTCTCTCTGTCTGAACAAAATGTTTTATACTTTAACATAATTACATTGATAGGTGAGATAACTGAGAATAGAACAGAAATTGACTTTTATAAAACTGTCCAATAAGTCACACAAGGCTGAGTTGTGATTTGCCGTTTTTTGGGGGGAGATGAACAGTTTCTCTCTAAAACCAGATTGTTCTGCCTGTGTCACAAACAAACCAGAAGCAGAGTGAGGCACACACACACACACACACACACGTGCACGCGTGCACACACACAGACATAAAGACACACGCACACACATACACACACACACACACACGGGTCAACTACTGCTGCAGGAGTGGGTTTTAAGACTGAGAAATTATGGAGGCGAGAGAGCAGGGGGAGATAAAAGACAAACAGGAATGTAGAGCATTCTTAATTCTCATCAGCATTCTTAATTCAATATGTTAGTGGGGTAATGGAACGGGGAAAAAACGAATTGGGAGAGCGAGTTCATTATCCTGGGAAGAAATAATGTGATCCAGTGTTGGGAAACAGGTTGATGTAATTATCATTGAATGGAAGCACGTTACACACCCTGATAAAGACCTTAGCCATACAGTTGAAGTCGGAAGTTAAATACACTTATGTTGGAGTCATTAAAACTCATTTTTCAAGCACTCCACAAATTTCTTGTTAACAAACTATAGTTTTGGCAAGTCGGTTAGGACATCGACTTAGTGCATGACACAAGTAATTTTTCCAACAATAGTTGATAGACAGATTATTTCACTTATACCACAATTCCAGTGGGTCAGAAGTTTACATACACTAAGTTGAGTGTGCCTCAACACAGCTTGGAAATTCCAGAAATTATGTCATGGCTTTAGAAGCTTCTGATAGGCTAATTGACATAATTTGAGTCAATCGGAGGTGTACCTGTGGATGTATTTCAAGGCCTACCTTCAAACTAAGTGCCTCTTTGCTTGACATCATGGGAAAGTCAAAAGAAATCAGCCAAGACCTCAGAAAACAGATTGTAGACCTCCACAAGCCTGGTTCATCCTTGGGAGCAATTTCCAAACGCCTGAAGTTACCACGTTCATCTGTACAAACAATAGTACGAAAGCATAAACACCATAGGACCATGCAGCCGTCTTACAGCTCAGGAAGGAGACGCGTTCTGTCTTCTAGAGCTGAACATACTTTGGTGCGAAAAGTGCAAATCAATCCCAGAACAAAAGCAAAGGACCTTGTGAAGATGCTGGAGGAAGCAGGTACAAAAATATCTATATCCACAGTAAAACGAGTCCTATATCGTCATAACCTGAAAGGCCTCTCAGCAAGGAGGGGCCACTGCTCCAAAACCACCATAAAAATGCCAGACTACGGTTTGCAACTGCACATGGGGACAAAGATCGTACTTTTTGGAGAAATATCCTCTTGTCTGATGAAACAAAAATAGAACTGTTTGGCCATAATGACCATTGTTATGTTTGGAGGAAGAAGGGGGAGGCTTGCAAGCCGAAGAACACCAACCGAACCGTGAAGCACGGGGGGGGGGCAGCATCATGTTGTGGGGGTGCTTTGCTGCAGGAGGGACTGGTGCACCTCACAAAATAGATGGCATCTCTACTATTATTCTGACATTTCACATTCTTAAAATAAAGTGGTGATCCTAACTGACCTAAGACAGAGAATTTTTACTTGGATTAAATGTCAGGAATTGTGAAAAACTGAGTTGAAATGTATTTGGCTAAGGTGTATGTAAACCTCCGACTTCAACTGTATGTCTTCCTGATCGCGGGAGGTGAGATGGACTTTTCATAAAGCACTGATAATCATATGATTAAAGATGACATGCAGAGACGGAGACGGCTGTTGGAGTAGCAAGCCTGCAGAGTATGTTTCAATTCATTCAATAATTAACTCCCACAACATCATCCACTGGGGTGATATGATGCTAGATATGTGTGTTTACTGCCTCAACTTCTGCCCAGAGTCTACTCAGTCTCTGTATGTACACAAACTCCCACTGTGAAACATATTCCTGTATTGCTTTTCTCAGTAGCTTGTTAGTGGTTTTCACTTGGAGCTGTGTGTCTGTAGGACAGGTGCCCTGACCGCTAGGCTGCTGTAGTGGCGCTGGTGTCACCACCAGGGTGCACTACAATACTCTGAGTCATCCACTGCTCTCTCTCTCTCTCTCTCTCTCTCTCTCTTTCTTTCAGAGATGTTCTGCTGTGCTTGGTACTCTGTAAGCGATGGGGTTTGTGTGTTCATAGAAAACTCACACTGGTCCCCTACATGTCGACGATAACAAGTACCATCCATTAGAAAAAGAAGCGTTTGAAAGTTAACTCTGGCTGCATAATAATTTGTTTTTCTTTGATAGACAGTTTTTCGGCACATGAAAGAGCAATTTTTCAGTTCTTGGAAATCCGGACCAGTTTTTGAGAGCGTGAATGAGAGAAATGAATGGTAATTGAATTGGCAAAGAGGCTGAGTTTATTCAGAGTGTAATGACTATGGTTAGTTCTCATGAGAGAGGAGTTGAGAGATGGGTTTGAAGGAAGAGACAAAACAGGCAAGTGACTTACAAGAAAAAAATGGAATAATATTGTCTTTCAAAATACAATTTGTTGGAATTCTTCTGTTCATAATTGTTGGTTGAAGGGTCAAATAATTTGACCTGGAAGATACAACTTTAATAGCGCCGCGATGAGGCAGATGCTTTGTCTGTTTTTGGGAACCCTTGTCCTCTATGGGACAGTTATTAATGACCTATCAATCCCCAGTACAACACATTGCGTAGCCCTATTATGAGACCGACTGCAGTGAGGAGCAACAGAACAGAAGCAGGCCTGTTGGAGGGTGTCTCACACCAACCATTATTCTAGAGAGGGCATTCATTTGGTGCTAATTAGTATTTTTCTACGGGATTGTGTGTGAGTGTGAGTAGAGAGAACGCTGCTTTGATTAAGTACAGTAATACAGAGCTCTGCAGACACTACAGATGTTCATTTAATGGCCTGGAACTTAATGAGACTGGCTGAGGAGACTCCAACACACACACACACACACACACACACACACACACACACACACACACACACACACACACACACACACACACACACACACACACACACACACACACACACAGTCCCCCATATCACGTTTCAAGGCTTATTATACGACACTACACTGTGAGTTATTAACAGCAACATTAAATATGAAATATGGCTGTGTGTGTATGTCCACTCCAATATGTCCTGTCATGCTGTGTTTGTGTAAATCCTGGTTCTGTGTGCTGGCGGGAAGGCAACAGGCTGCCACTTCACGATCAGGGACGTGACCAACAACACTATTAGCTCTCTTTGTCTTTCTCTGTCACAGCAGTGGGAGCCACAATGCTGTTTACGATGTTCTCATATTGATGAGGATGATTCAGATACTAATATATTCTCTTTCCTTCTCTCTCTTTTCTCTCCCTCCCCTCTCTCCCTCTAGGTGGGGTGTGTATAGCCCAGTCTCTGAAGATCCCGCGTGAACCCAAGCCAGGGGAGTTTGATAAGATCATCATGCGTCTGCTGGAGACGTCCAACGCCAGGGCTGTCATTATGTTTGCCAACGAGGACGACATACGGTATGTCGAATAGCCCCCCCCAAAACAAAAACACACGACTACACCTCTATAGCCTATCCCTACACCACTACACAAACACCCTTGTACCTTTCTACCCCTGTATACCAAGTGTCTGTCGTAAACTCCAGTCATCACTCCTCTCTCCCTCTATCTCCCCTTCCCCTTTCTCTTCCCTCCTCTCCCTACCCCCTTTCTCCCTCCTTCTATCTCTCTCTCAGGCGTATCCTGAACGCGGCCAAGCACAACAACCAGACTGGTCACTTCCTGTGGGTGGGGTCAGACAGCTGGGGCTCCAAGATCTCTCCTGTGATTGGCCAGGAGCGGGTGGCTGAGGGAGCCGTTACCATCCTGCCCAAACGAGCCTCCGTGGACGGTACAGACAGAATCCATTTTAGATGATAGTGTTTTGAGGGGAAAGAGTTAAAAACACAGAATACCCCCAACAAGGTTGACATCACATCATACCAGATGTTTACAGGTCTGTATTTACGTGTTATGTCACTCACTGACCCCTCCTCTACCCCCCCTTCACTCTCCTCTCCTCTTCCCCCTCCTCTTCTCCTGCCTCTCCTCCGTCCTCTCTTCCTTCCTCTCTTCCTTCCTCATCCTCTCCCCCACAGCGTTTGACCGTTACTTCCGGAGCCGCTCTCTGTCCAACAACAGGAGGAACGTGTGGTTCGCTGAGTTCTGGGAGGAAAACTTTGGCTGCAAGCTGGGGATGCATGGCAAGCGCCCCGGAAGCCCCAAGAAATGCACAGGCAAGATACTATGGCACTGGAGCACAGGAGAATGGGTATTGGCTCAGTACAGTGGTGAAGGGTGGGTAGTGTAGGCCAGGAATAGTAGTAAAGCAGAGGAGTATGGGTAATGTAGGCTGGCAGAAGAGTTAATGCCCTATAATCATCCCTAGACAGGCTACTTAATATTAACTCTGTTCACACGTCATTGAGCATGGATAGCTTTACTCTCTGAGGAGAATGGTTTGTTCTATATGAACACCCGCTGTGTGCTCAGAGCTCTGTGCAAATGACATGAAATGATATGCAGAGTACAGTAGAGCCCCCTGGCTCGTCCTGCATGGATGAGTCTGGAGAGAAGTGTGTGTGACAGTGTGTGTACACAGTCTGTGCAGTTTGGGCTTGTAGAACAGTGTTTGTTGGTGTGTATAACTGTGTGTGAAATAGTGTGTGACATTGTGTGTTCACAGTCTGTGCAGTGTGGGCTTGTAGAATGGTGTGTGTGTGTATCAGTGACAATATGTGTATCGGTGTGTGTCGACACAGATGAGATTTTGAGGTTTTTCAGTGTCTGACTCCATCACAGCTCGCTAGCCCAGTGTCCTGAGGGTCCGCTTATACATGTGGTGAAGAACAGTGGCGATCGATGCTGCTTAAGATTCATTTGTTTTGTTCATGAGCATTGCCTTATTTCTATTAAAACGTATTGGATGACTGTCATTCATTTAAAGTTCACCCAGCTCAATGTACATCGGTAGGTTTAGGCTACTACATGATACTCAGATTTGCCCTCTACCCATCATGAGGCTACAAGCTAGCCTATGAATAAAAGTTTACAATGAAGGATCACACAGGTCGAGAGAAAAATCTGAGGTGACAGACAGTGAGTCAAAACCGTCTTGAACATTCTTGCCTGCATCGAGCTGATCTAGGGTGTATTCAGTAGTCCAACAAGTTGTTAACAGGAGTTTCTATTGAACAAAATCCGTTATGTTTGTCCCCGTTTTTGTTCCGTTTGCTTCCGGGAAAAGTTTTTCAACGGAATTGGCTGAATGAATACACACCTGATCACTCATAAACACAGTTCACTTTCATAGTAGCCATGTTGTATTCCTTCTCGCATCTATGCGCTCTCTTCCTCTCACATTTTCAGCTGTATGTGACCGGGCGAAAGAACCTTTCCAAGCCAAATCATAACCGCTACACACAGCCTATATCGTTGTCCCCATATTAGCTAAAGAAATGTCATAGTCAACATAGCTAATAGAACTAACGCATTAGTAAACAAACCCACTACAATCATGCAGTGATGTTACAGTGTACAGTCAGTATGCAGTTTAGCAGTTACACTGGCGGGCCCCGGTGGCAATACATTTGTAAAACCAAAAGCTTACCATGACTTGGAAGAGTCCTCCCCCCACACACACACCCATTCTGCCACACTGCTACTCTCTTTTATTATCTATGCATAGTCACTTTACCTCTACCTACATGTACAGTACCAGTCAAAAGTTTGGACATACCTACCGTACTCATAAAATGGTTTTTCTTTATTTGTACTATTTTCTACATTGTGAAATAACAGTGAAGACTTCAGAAATATTAAATGACACATATGGAATCATGTAGTAACCAAAGAATTGTTAAACAAATACATGTTATATTTGCGATTCTTCAAAGTAGCCTCCCTTTGCCTTGATGACAGCTTTGCACTTTTGGGGAATAGGTTGTGTTAGTGTTTGCAGCATGTATCAGTGTATTGCAGCCAGTGTGTGTGTGTGTGTGGAGGGGGGTTAAATAGTAAGCTGTGTGAGCAGTTTTATCTGCACCTGTTGCAGACTGCAGGACTATCATACTCAAACGGCTGAGTCAGCAGCACCTCTGGACATCAGTGTGTGTTTAGTGCAACACTTTTAATCCAGGTGGTTCTCTTTGAGTTTGTGTATAAAGCTGGGACTTGCCCTTCTTCTCTCTCTCACTCTAGTGTCTCTCTCCTCTCTCTCTCACGCACTCGCTCTCGCTCTAGTGTCTCTCTCCTCTCTCTCTCATGCTCTCACTCTCGCTCTAGTGTCTCTCTCCTCTCTCTCTGTCCTCTCATTGTGAAGCCACTGTAGTAGGCACTCAGCCAAAGGTAGATAGGGGCCAGTGCTCTGGTGACTCTCTCTGGTGTGTGTCTGTGTATGGAGAGCCCTGCAGTGGCACGGAGTGTCAGAGTCGATTCATTTCTATTGCGAGAGTTCACGACCTTTGCATCATCAACACGGAAACCAATCAGCTGCCTCGGCTCGATCCTGCTGTTTGGGGTCATTGTCGTGACAGCTAGCAGTGTGTGTGTGTGTGTGTGTGTGTGTGTGTGTGTGTGTGTGTGTGTGTGTGTGTGTGTGTGTGTGTGTGTGTGTGTGTGTGTGTGTGTGTGTGTGTGTGTGTGTGTGTGTGTGTGTGTGTGTCAGCGTGTGTGCGTGTGGGCCCTCGCCACACCTCTCTTGTCCTTCTGCTGGGAATACATGAATACAGTGGGCTAATGAGTATCACCCTCAGACACAACCCTATAGACCTCAATCAACAGTTGTATTAACAAAGCACACACACACACACACACACCATGTTGAGAATCTCTGCCTGAAATGTACTGGATGTTCATCAGTCTTGGCTGAGAACAGAAGGAACACAATGTCTCTTTTAGAGTCGTTGATTCTATATCAAAACACTGCTCACAGAAGCACTGAGGTGTAACATATTTTCTTTACTCCTGTGTGTGTGTGTGTGTGTGAGTGTGTGTGTGTGTGATAGTCTGAAGGAGGGAGCCGTCAGCAGTCTGAGAGCTAAAGCTGCCTGATTCCCTCAATTTATCACCCGGTTGTTCCTGCGCGGGGTGATTTCCTCACAGGGGCCTAAACGAATCCGCTCACCGGTGAACGGGATTGGCTCTGACAGAGGCAATGAAGCAGGGGTCCACACGCTGGAATTAGGGCGCATGACAGCCAGGCAGGGAGGGAGAACACAGGCAGGCAGACAGGCAGGGAGGGAGAACATAGGCAGGCAGACAGGCAGCACATAAGCGAGCACGCTTGCATGAACAAACAACTTGGAATCAGGGAGCAGGAAAGGTTGGCAGACAGATAGAAAGGGAACACGTTTGTTGGTTCACCTCTGTGAGGCTGAAGGATGAAGCACCCTTACCTCGCAGTGGGTGTTTATGTGGAATGCAGTGCTGCCACAGTTCTCCATTAAGACCCTGTGTATGTTAAAAAAAATCATCCTTGAAGCAGCAAGTTATGAGCAGAAGAGTGTCTGTGTTCTTTCGCAGTCACAGCCACCCTGCCATCTGCTAGAGCTCTCTAATTAAGACCCAGGCTCCGTTTCGGGCCTACTCCTTCTCCTCGTTTAGTCCAATGATCACGTGTGCCGGCCTATACTGTGTGTCAACTCACCCTCAATGGATGACATGGAGCTCTGGTTTAAACTCTTTCTTACTATAGTTGTGCTTGTGTTGGCTTAGTGTGTCTGTGTACACATTATTCTCGTCGTAGATGGGTAGCAGAGCTGACTGCAGCAGGCAGGGCCGTCACAGTGTGTTCAGCAGGACATCCATCCATCAGTGTTACCTCTGAATAATCCTTCGATACTAGGAGGTCACTGCTGCCACCAACACCACTCTCCTATCAGCCTGGCTGCTCTAGTGCCGCTGACGAGAGAGAGAGCGAGAGAGAGAGAGACTCTGTCGGTTCTCTCCAGGTAAGCATCTGTGCTAGCACCATGTGACTTGTCTGATCTTCATTAAACTAAACACAGCTTAATTAGTCACAACAGGGACAACTGGCAGCCCTCAGAGGACCTGGCTTGACTGCACACCAGTGTGTCTGTGCCTGGCTGCCCCACTGAGCTTGTACCTGTTAGATTGATGTCAGAGTCTCAGGTGCCCTCAGACACACACACACACATAAACGCACACAAACACAGCCTGCTTGTGCTGGGCCAGTGACATGAGTTCGGGAGAACAACCATTGTTCCGGTAATACGTTTTCACGGTCCAGCTTACTTTTAACAATAGCACCACTTCCTCCTCCTCCATTCTCTCCTTTCCTCCACTCTCTTTCTCAGTCTCTCATCTTAACGTTTCTGCTCCTCTCTGTCACTCTCTCGCCATCCTCTGCAAAGCCTCAGTTCGGACGTGAGGTGAAGGAGAGGAATTGATCAGTAAATATGAATGGACTTTGTCACTGGCAATGTCTGAGTCATTAATTATCTTATCTCTCTTTTCCAACACTACCCCAAACCTTAGATCCAGTCACAGGGGCATTTACACCCTCTGATGAGTACATAACACCCGGGTTTATACTGTCTTTACTGGTGTGGAACGTGGTGAAGAATACTCATACCATGGTTTAATGCTTGGCTCAAGATCACTGTTGTCAGTATCTATATATTTAGGCCTATTGATTGGTCATGCCTGTCTTGGCGGATAGGCACTTTACTTTTTAAGGGAACGCGAAAATATGTTGGAGAAGAGTTGTGGATGTAAGTCGGAACTGGTTCATTTTTGTGAAATTGAGAAAGCAAACGTACGCAGGTATGTGGGTGTACCTGTTCTCTATATGTGTGTGTGTGTGTGTGTGTGTGTGTGTGTGTGTGTGTGTGTGTGTGTGTGTGTGTGTGTGTGTGTGTGTGTGTGTGTGTGTGTGTGTGTGTGTGTCAGATGAGATACGAGCAGGTGTTGGTTTAGGGCTGGAGATGTATCATGTGTCAGTCAGTCCGCACATGCATACATGTAAGCATTTATGAGTGTACAGTGTACATTATGTTTGTGCATACATTTGTGTGTGTGTGTGCCTATGTTTGTGTCTTTACAGTGTGTGTGTGTGTGTGTGTGTGTGTGAATGGGGAGCAGTACCCTGGGCATGTTCTCTCAATCTTGTCAGCTGGATCCTGACGTGTTCAGGATGTGTGTGATAAATGAATGCTGTGTTAATCTCATGCCTTTATGATAATATATTCATCACCATCTGAATGTGTGTGGTGTTTCATTTGTAATTATTATAAAATACTTTCTCTTTCTAATTATAATATATAATTTACATATTTATAAAATGGGGAAAGTGCCCTGTGTTGAACAAATGGAAAGGCTTTGTGTGGTGAAGAGAGAGACAGAGAAAGAAAGAGCGAGAGAGAGAGAGTTGTCAGAGAGAGAGGGGGGGGGGATTGAATTTGCAATCCTAATTGACGTTTAATTGAGAAGCTTGTTTAAATCATTAGGTCCTCTGTCAGCCGTGTTGCCATCAATCACTGCTTAAGGTGCCATATTGTTCCCTACAGATAAATCATAGCACTTAGCCTATTACCATGCTAGCATCGGCCTGTCAAACCACTCAGACTGTTGGATCTCTACCACTCTATTAAAAAACATGCAGTGTTTTTGATGTGTGTGTGGCTGATGTATGTCCTGATATGTGGGTGTGGGGGTGATTTATGTCCTGATATGTGTGTGTGTGGGTGATTTATGTCCTGATATGTGTGTGTGTGGGTGATTTATGTCCTGATATGTGGGTGTGGGAGTGATTTATGTCCTGATATGTGTGTGTGGGGGTTGTTTTATGTCCTGATGTGTGTGTGTGCGTGTGTGTGTGTGTGATTTATGTCCTGATATGTGTGTGTGTGTGTGTGATTTATGTCCTGATATGTGGGTGATTTATGTCCTGATATGTGTGTGTGGGAGTTGTTTATGTCCTGATATGTGTGTGGGGGGTTGTTTATGTCCTGATATGTGTGTGTGGGGGGTTGTTTATGTCCTGATGTGTGTGTGTGTGTGTGTGTGATGTATATCCTGATATGTGTGTGGGTGATTTATGTCCTGATATGTGTGTGTGGGAGTTGTTTATGTCCTGATATGTGTGTGTGTGGGGGGGATTTATGTCCTGATGTGTGTGTGTGTGCGATTTATATCCTGATATGTGTGTGTGTGTGTGGGTGATTTATGTCCTGATGTGTGTGTGTGTGTGTGTGTGTGTGGGGGGTTGTTTATGTCCTGATATGTGTGTGTGTGTGTGTGTGGGGGGGGGGGGGGGTGATTTATGTCCTGATGTGTGTGTGTGTGTGATTTATATCCTGATATGTGTGTGTGTGGGTGATTTATGTTCTGATATATGTGTGTGTGTGTGTGTGTGGGTGATTTATGTCCTGATATATATATGTGTGTGTGTGTGTGTTTGATTTATATCCTGATATGAGTGTGTGTGTGGGTGATTTATGTCCTGATATGTGTGTGTGGGAGTTGTTTATGTCCTGATATGTGTGTGTGTGGGGGTTGTTTATGTCCTGATGTGTGTGTGTGTGTGTGTGTGTGTGGGGTTGTTTATGTCCTGATATGTGTGTGTGTGTGTGTGTGGGGGAGGGGGGTGATTTATGTCCTGATGTGTGTGTGTGTGTGATTTATATCCTGATATGTGTGTGTGTGGGTGATTTATGTTCTGATATATGTGTGTGTGTGTGTGTGTGTGTGTGGGTGATTTATGTCCTGATATATATATGTGTGTGTGTGTGTGTTTGATTTATATCCTGATATGTGTGTGTGTGTGGGTGATTTATGTCCTGATATGTGTGTGTGGGAGTTGTTTATGTCCTGATATGTGTGTGTGTGGGGGTTGTTTATGTCCTGATATGTGTATGTGTGGGGGTTGTTTATGTCCTGATATGTGTGTGTGTGGGGGTTGTTTATGTCCTGATATGTGTGTGTGGGGGGTTGTTTATGTTCTGATGTGTGTTTGTGTGTGTGTGTGTGTGGGGGGGGATTTATGTCCTGATGTGTGTGTGTGTGTGTGTGTGTGTGTGTGTGTGTGTGTGTGTGTGTGTGTGTGTGTGTGTGATTTATGTACTAGTATGTGTGTGTGTGTAATCTATGTCTTGTAAAAATATTCAGCATTGGTGTTTGTCAATGCATGATGTTGATAAAGGTGAGGTAATCTTGTGTTAAGTGGCATCTCCTTCTCAGAGACCTGGAAAGGGAGCGTCTCAGAGTAGGATTCCTGCTGATCTAGGATAACATGTATAACATGATAACATGTCCATGTACTCTTATTCATTATGATCTAAAAGGCAGAACTGATCCTAGATCGGCACTCCTACTCCGAGACGACTACATTAGGAATTTGGGCCCTGAAGTAAGTAAATCCTGTCCTGTACTGTTTGCTTTGTGGTACGGATGGTTGCTTTTGTAGTGAATAGTGCTGATGGCAGCATTGAACCGAATACAGGTTGACCTATTTCACTTATAAACACATCACCTTTGATTGGTTGCTGATGACAGACCAGGTAGATTGTTTGGATGTGTCTTTTCTAAATGAACCCTCATCTCAGAGCACTGCATGTATGAGACCCTTCTGGTTGGTGGGATAGCCGCGGCTTTGCAGAGTTATAGGGATACTTCAGGATTTTGGTAATGAGAGTCAGATAAACCAGTCAGATAAACTTGTGGTTACAATTTTTGTCTCTGCATGTAGTTTGAAGGAAGTCGCTAACTAGTGTTAGCGCAATGACTGGAAGTGTATGGTAACTGCTAGCATGCTGTTTATGTGTGTGTGGGTGCGTGACTGTGCACGTTTCTGTGTGTGTGTGTGTGTGTGTGTGTGTGCAAGTTTGTAAGAGAACAAACATCAGGCTTATTATTACACAGTCACAATGAGCTATGCAAATTCTCCCTGCCTTCCGCCTGTGTTCTCCCAGATTATTAAAGCACAGCAGAACGGGCAAACTTCCTTTAGCAGGGCTGGGGCTGCCATCGTCTGAGCTGACAGTGATTGTGATGGGGAAGGGAACGGCTGCAGTGTGTGTGTGAGAGAGAGAGAGAGAGAGAGAGCGAGTATGTGCATATGTATGTACCCTGTATTTACTGTACATGTGTAGATGCGTGCATACGTGTGTGTGACAGGGCTGGGACAGACAGACAGTACACATGACGACTGCTGCACCTCACCCTGCCAGCCAGTCAGCTAGGGAGGGAATTAACTGTAATGATGCAATTGAAGGAAATGTAAAAGCATTGTTTCATGTAACGGCAGTAGCTCCACGTAGAGGGAATGCAGAAGGTATCTAGTCCTCCATGCTTGCGCCTGAAATGGCACCCTATTCCCTATATGGTGCCCTACTTTTTGACCAGAGCCCCGTGGGTACACAATATAGGGAACAGGATGCACCCTATGCACTGAGTTGAGATGGATGCCATTTTCTTTATTAGGAGCTCAAAAGGGTGATTATATGGTTGGCTGGACTGTAAGCCTGCTTTGTGTGTGTGTGTGTGTGTGTGTGTGTGTGTGACTGTATGTGTGTGTGATTGTGGGGTTTATGCTGTGTGCCTGGGGCTTCGTAGTGATACAGTAGCTATCTCTCCAGCTTGTCAAGTCAAAGCCAGGATAGGATTCAGATTGAGTCTGATGGCTCAGCGCACGTCCCCAGTGTTTCTTTACTGGCCTGGGTTATGTCAGAGGACTGCTTCTTTATGTTATAAGCTCAAGGCACTGGGAGCTCTCTCCGATTAGGATAAACTCACAGAGCCTATTTGGGATAAACTGAGTCAGTTCCTCTGTAGTCAGTGCCTACACCTGGTGGGATTACTCAGTGATGGACTGGATTGCTCCGGACCTTGGGTGAAGCAGTACTTCTGATTTGAGTGGCTTTTAACTGTTGAGGTTGATTTCTATGGTGGCGTATGCGGGCCCACAAAGTCCTTCTTAGTTGGTCTCTTGGGAAGTCAGCATCCATACCTTTTACTGGACCGTATCCTTCATATGGAATAACCAGGTGTGTGTGTGTGTGTGTGTGTGTGTGTGTGTGTGTGTGTTTGTGTGTGTGTGTCCTGCTCCTGCTAATGCATCACCTTCACGTGCGACTTGCCTGCTGTGTGGAAGCCGCTATAAAACTCAATTGGATTTCCTTCTCCTGAGCCTATTAATTCTACACAGACACGCGTATTGATTGAAGACTCTTCTTAATTCACCTAGCCCGGGCATGTTTTTTTTATTTACAATCTTTTTGCTTTTTCTCCCCCCAGAAGGCTTGTACTGAGGAAAAAGCTGAGTTAAAAGCTGAAAGAATTCAATAAAAAATTAGTTGCTTCTGAAAATCCACCCTTTTTCATTTTCTGTTGCCGTTCCGGTTTAATAACTTTGATGAAAACGGTAGAAAGGCATCATAATCAATTAGTGATTTTCATGTTTATGGATGAAGGAGTTTGTGCTTTCGCCTCTTTATGAGCTAATGATGCTAATGATGCTATCCGTTACCTAAGCACACATTCGAATGCGTTAGAAGTAAAGTGTGTGTGTGTGTGTGTGTCACTGTAGATGTTTGTGTTTGTTCAAGAACAGTGAGACCACGGTCAGTGTTTTCTCTCTCACGGAAATGCCATTATAATGTAATGTTGTACATTTTGCATCTTTGACAAATAGACACTTGGATGTCTTCCTCCACAGTGTAGCTAACTGTCCATCGGTTTCCCTCCTCTCGCCCAGGTCTGGAGAAGGTTGGTCGGGACTCGAGCTACGAGCAGGAGGGGAAGGTGCAGTTTGTGATGGATGCCGTGTATGCCATGGCCCACGCCCTGCACAGGATGCACCGGGAACTCTGCTATGGATACCCAGGCCTGTGCCCAAAGATGGCCAACATCGACGGCAAGGAACTACTCAGCCATATCAGAGCTGTCAACTTTAATGGCAAGTAGAGCACGGACACACACACACACACACACACACACACACACACACACACACACACACACACACACACACACACACACACACACACACACACACACGTACTGTACACTCACACACACTGCTCAGCCACTTCCTCAACATCAACTCCGAGTCCCACACCACTCCCTCATCACACCCACCGTATCCATCTTGAACATCTTGAACATGCGTTAAGCTTTGATTACAGGGGTTACTTTAGTTCATGAATTAGTTAGTGAAATTATTGACTTTTTGCCCCATTTTGATTCCCCCCAGTGTCCCCTATGAGCCATGATCCATCCTCTCTGAGAGCAAGTCCTCCCACAGAGTGTGTAGGGTTACCCATGCTATTCCTCCTCAGTGATAGTTCCCTTTACTGGCTCTCACTGAAATAGTTAATACTACTCCTACTACTACTGCTCTCTTCATATTTATTATCTTGACGTATCCTGCTTCCTTTACCTGCTAATGGCATACTACATGAATCTGTTCTGTACCTTATTATGTGCACATAATTTTCTATATAGTGCGTTCGGAAAGTATTCAGACCCCATTTTGTTACGTTACAGCCTTATTCTGAAATTGATTAAATAGTTTTTCCCCCCTCATCAATCTACACACACTACCCCATAATGACAAAGCAAAAACAGGTTTTCTAGACATTTTGCAAATGTATTACAAATAAAAAGCTGAAATATCACATTTACATTAGTCTTCGGACCCTTTACCACCCACTTTTGTTGAAGCACCTTTGGCAGCGTTTACAGCCTCAAGTCTTCTTGGGTATGACGCTACAAGCTTGGCACACCTGTATTTGGGGAGTTTCTCCCATTCTTCTCTGCAGATCATCTCAAGCTCTGTCAGGTTGGATGGGGAGCGTTGCTGCACAGCTATTTTCAGGTCTCTCAGGAGATGTTCGATCGGATTCAAGCTCTGGCTGGGCCACTCAAGGACCTTCAGAGACCTGTCCCCGAAGCCACTCCTGCATTGTCTTGGTTGTGTGCTTAGGGTCGTAGTCCTGTTGGAAGGTGAACCTTCACCCCAGTCTGAGGTCCTGAGTGCTGTGGAGCAGGTTTTCATCAACGATTTCTCTGTACTTTGCTCTGTTAATCTTTCCCTCAATCCTTATGAGTTTCTCAGTCCCTGCCGCTGAAAATCATCCCCACAGCATGCTGCCACCACCATGCTTCACCGTAGGGATGGTGCCTGGTTTCCTCCAGACGTGACGCTTGGCATTCAGGCCCAATAGTTCAATCTTGGTTTCATCAGACCAGAGAATCTTGTTTTTCATGGTCTGAGAGTGTTTTAGGTGCCTTTTGGCAAATTCCACGTGGGCAGTCGTGCCTTTTACTGAGGAGTGGCTTCCGTCAAACCACACTACCATAAAGGCCTGATAGGTAAGGTATTTCAGTTTTACATTTTTTCAATACATTCTATTTTTTTCCCTCGTCATGGGTTATTGTGTGTAGATTGATGTTTAATTTAATACATTTTTTTATTAAGGCTGTACTTAATATAACAAAATGTGGAAAAAGTTAAGGGGTCTGAATACTTTCCGAACGCACCGTATGTTGTGTAGTTCAGCTTTTTAACTAGTGGTGCCATTGGGCATTCATCCACTTCTCCTGACATAGTTTACAGCGCTTTGTGCTTGCTGCAGATGGTAAACAAGTTGGAGCTTGACTTGAGACTCAAGTCATGCTTTAAACTTGTCTTTTTGAGCATTGTGCTGATTTGACTGTTTTAGCCTTCGCGGCCACCGAAGAGCATAATTAGGCGAAAACAATTGATACATCTCCAACTAAATAACATTAGACAGTTCATTTGAATATGCATTTTCTGCCTCTTTTAGTTACAGTATGGCAGTGTTTATCTCATGATTCCATTCAACTCTCGTGATATGCAAAATTGCGTTGATCAATCTAAGATGAATAATCAGCCCACGAGGCAGTTTTAAGACTGTAAGGGGCATTAGGTCAAAAATGTATTCATACAGTGGCATTGTCGTCCAATCACAAACACCGAACAAACCTTTACACTCCCGTGGCTTAAGCCAAATCCAAATGGCAAAGATTGAATACGAATAGAACATTTTAAATACTGTAGCATCCATAGCTATACTGAACAAAAATATAAACGCAACATGTAAAGTCTTGATCGCATGCTTCATTCAAATAAAAGACCCCTGAAATGTTCCATAAACATAAAAAATGTATTTCTCTCAAATTCTGTGCACAAATGTGTTTACATCCCTGTTAGTGAGCGTTTATCCTTTGCCAAGGTAATCAATCCACCTGACAGTTGTGGCATGTCAAGAAACTGATTAAACAGCATGATTATTACACAGGTGCACCTTGTGCTGGGGACAATAAAATGCCACTCTAAAATGTGCAGTTTTGTCACACAACACAATGCCACAGATATCTCAAGTTTTGAGGAAGCGTGCAATTGGCATGCTGACTACAGGAATGTCCAACAGAGCTGTTGCCAGTGAACTGAATGTTAATTTCTCTACCATAAGCCGCCTCCAATGTCGTTTTAGAGAATTTGGAAGTACGTCCAATCGGACTCACAACCGCAGACCACGTGTAACCACGCCACATCTGGCTTCTTCACCTGCGGTATCATCTGAGGCCAGCTACCCGGACAGCTGATGAAACTGAGTATTTCTGTCTGTAATAAAGTTCTTTTGTGGGGAAAAACAAATTCTGATTGGCTGGGCCAGCTCCCTAATGAGTTTATTTCAATTGACTGATTTCTTCATACAGTATGAACTGTAACTCAGTAAAATCATTGACATTGTTGCATGTTGGGCTTACATATTTTTCGCTGAGGCTTTGGATCTCTTGGCAGTGATAGCTAAGATATTGGACTGATAAACACAAGGTTGCTGGTTCAAGTCCTACTATGGCCATTCTAGCCCCGATGAATACTAAAGCCACTGGTAACATAGTACTTCACCACCATTCTAGACAGTAACCTCCCTTAATAGAGCTACATGTCACTGCCCACTTGACTGAGATGAATGTAGAAGGGTACGGAGCAGAGAGCAAGGCCTGACAAACTGCACTTTACCAGACTACTTACTAGAGATCAGTAAATCTTCTCTCTATTGACTGCTGCTAGTTTTTTCAATGCCGAGAGGCACAAGATGAATTGCCGTAGGGCTGTTGACGTTGTTTACATCTAGTATCCCGTCTTCAACAGGCCCGGGGCTACTCGACGGGATGCTTTCAAGCTAACTACACAGAGAAGCAGCATGTTGTGTTGGTATCGATTTCTGCCCCTCTGGAGTTCAACAGGAGGTTAATAGGAATGATACCAGAGGAGGAAATGTTTTTTTTTTTGCTGGGGACTCTGATCCCATGTTGTAGACTCATGTTGTTTTGTTTTGCTCAGCTACAGCCTCTTATAGCACATCATGTCTGGCATACAGTAGCGCGTTTAGGGCCGTTATTGGATAAAGTTACATATGTGTGTGTGTGTGTGTGTGTGTGTTGGGGGTGAGCGAGAGACAGAAAGACGAGAGACTTTAAGTCAGTTGTACGTCAGCAGAGCGCACTTTTATTCAAATCAAATCTTATTTATCACATGCTCCAAAAACAAACAGGTGTAGGCCTTATAGTGAAATGCTTACTTACAAGCCCTTAACCAACAATGCAGTAAAACATTTTTTTTTAATAACTTTAATAATCGTTATTATTAATAAAGAGCAGCAGTAAAATAACAATAGCGAGGCTATATACGGGGTGTACCGGTACAGAGTCAATGTGCGGGGGCACCGGTTAGTCAGGGTAATTGAGGATAATATGTACATGTAGGTAGAGTTATTAAAGTGACTATGCCGAGATAATAACAGAGTAGCAGCAGCTTAGAAGGGGGAGGGGTGCAAAAAAGTCTGGGTAGCCCTTTGATGAAATGTTCAGGAGTCTTATGACTTGGGTGTAGAAGCTGTTCAGAAGCCTCTTGGACCAAGACTTGGCGCTCCCGTACCGCTTGCCGTGCGGTAGCAGAGAGAACAGTCTATGACTAGGGTCACATTCCTTGTTGTAGTTTAGTATGCAGCTCATCTGCACCCGTTAGGAGGGCATTGAGTCGGACCATCCACAGTGCCCTTGACATGGAGGGGGGGCCAGGGATCCATACCAATCAAATTCAACTTAGAGGAGCTGTGCTGATCCGATAGGCCACAATCCCCCTGCTTACCGACACAGGCGGAAAATCAATCCAGCGAGAGGAAGAGCCTAATTCAGTAGTGAGGCTTCAGAACAATCTAGGGAAAACACACACCAGGCGTGGAAATATCTCATGCAGACACACACACACACACACACACACACACACACACACACACACACACACACACACACACACACACACACACACACACACACACACACACACGCGCGCCGGTGCACGCACGCCGGTGCACTTATTAATGATCCTTCCCCACCGAACCCTGCCAGAGGATCTAACCTTTCTCAGCAGCATGAGATTGGACACTTGAATGACCCCTCCACTGACCCCCAGTGTGTGTGGATATCCCTCCTTCCCTACAGTGTTCAGGTGTTATTGATGTGCTCTCTGACTCCGACAGAAACTCATGCTGATGGAGAGAGCACCATCCTGCTCACACACTTCCTAGCTCCATCCCTCCCTCTCCTCCCCTCCCTCCTTCTCTCTGCACCACTCCCTCTCTCCTTTATCTTCTCATTATCTCTCATTCTCCCTCTCTTTTTTTCTCTCCTTTTCTCCCCTACTTCTCTCTCTCCATCTGTCCCTGCCTCCCTCCATCTCTCCACTTCTCTCCTCTCCCACCTATTTCTCTTGTTTCCCTCTCATACACACACCCAGACACACATGCACACCCAGATGGTGGTGCATTGCAGATCCAGGGGAACGAAGACAATAAGGAACAGTGCCTGTAGCTGCAATCACACGCTACACCGTGCAGACTGCATCTGATACCGGTTATTCTGTTCTGTTCAGCTTGAGTCTCTACACCCTCTATTGTCTCCACAGTCATCTAAAGGACATTCTTGATCTGTCCCAAATGGCACCCTATTCCCTATATAGGGCACTCCCTATAA